>NC_089815.1:26335112-26388339 GCF_029633855.1 Hoplias malabaricus | reverse complement strand
TAGTTGGCGACAGAGTCGCTCCTTTTCTATTTTCATCACATTTTTACGACTGAACCTCTGTGCTTCCAGGAAGTGTATTGCAGGCATGTGCTCAGATTGACCCTAGGGTGGGCTGGAACGTTTGCCCTGGTACTGCACTAGCGCCTTAGGTCAGCGTGTATAATAAATGTATTTTTGTATGGTCGTTCTTCAAGATCTATTTCGGTGAGGCTCGGCCTTGCCCTGAAATCTCAGGAGTTTTATTGCTCTACGACAACCCCTTCAGTGCAGCACTGCCCACCTGAGGAGATTTCACTTCCATCTTCCAATACGCCACTGATAAAACTCTTTACTGGTAGGTGGATTGAGAAAGCTGCCCACGGGTGGAGAGAGTGAATGATTGGTGGAGTTTGTGAGGTCCTGCGATGAGCTTGTACCCTGCCCGAGGTGTGTTTTTCTGACTCTTTACCCAAATTGCCGATGTACTGCCATGGTGTTCCTTTTTTCAGCGCAGACTGATATTGGTTGTGTGTCTAGAAAAGTGCTGTGTACGTGTAAGTCTAGGAAAGTTCTAAAGTCCACGACCTCACCCCCTACACGTTGCTAAGTCTCGTGTTTATTTTTATATAACTGTCAAGTCTCACTGCTTACTTCTGGAATTCTGGCACAATGTGCAGTGTGATCCCTGTAGCAGCCAATGCCAGTCTGCACCGTCCAGTGTGTTTGTCCAGTGACTCATGCTTTTATTTACTAATCCTAGAGCTTTTTCATCATCCACTTTTATTTCTGTTAGGCTTAGCTTGACAGGTATGAAAGTGTCGCTTTCACACTTTTGACCTAGATCATAGCTCTGCGCTTTCATAGCATCATCTACTGTACCCACACATACACAGTAGTGTTTGTGTGTGTGTGTGTGTGATATTAGCCTGTGTGGGCAAGCACAGCAAGCTCCTCCAATCTCTCCTCCTCTTCATCTTCCTCTGGCCTGGGCTGACTTTGTCCCCACAGAGATAAATGTGGCTCATCTATCAGAGCGCACGCTGCTTTTTGAGAGAGCAGGCCGTCGTGGGACACTGCTAATGACTGTCATTAATACACACACCCACAGACACACACAGACACACACACACAGAGCCAGACGCAGCATTGCCAGCAACATGAGCTCTGGTTACATACCTTGTTTCTCGGAGCTGTGTATTGTGGCCTTGAGATGATGGATGTGGCTAATGAAAGGTGCTGAAGGCTCCTCTTTCGGGTGTTAGTTCAGCGGGAGATGTCTCAAAACTGTCTCCCGAGTCTCGGAATGAGATGATGTTAAGACTGGAGCAGAAATCTCCATGCTTTGTCTCTGTCTCTATCTCTCTCTCACACACACACGCATGATATGCAACCCTCTCAGACACTTTCCATGCCTCAGATTGTGTGAATCCTGTCATAAAGCTGCCCAAAACATCACTCATCCATGGCCATGGACACAGAGCCAAGCTACTGTTGTAGCGAGTCTGGATAATCACTGCAGGAGATATGAGCTTTGAGGCTCTTGTGGATTTAGAAGGAGGTTGTTCGTGTGTGTGAGATTGCTGTCTGTCTCGGTGCACTGTCCAATCCCCCCACCAGCCGTGACTGTCCATGGTATGGACCAGTGGACAGCAAGGCCTGTGCCTGTCACGCCTGTGTGTGGAATCTTTATTATGTTTATGTCGTTGTCAGTTTTAAGTCTTTGTCTGTTTCACCTATTTTCTAGGACTCCCTCATCACATGAAGCCAACAGGAAAGAACTCGCATAAGCTTCTTCCAAGACGTGTGAAGCCAGTCCCTGCGTCTTTTCACACACAGTATATCTGACTCTGTTATATTATGTTATGGTAGCTAACAGTTTGCTAGCTGCATGGTCTGTGATAGGGTGGTGGAAAGAAGAGCCATTCTACCCACCCAGAGAGAGCGTGACGAGTGTTGTGTTCTATTGGACTCCTGGGGAATGAACTTTTTAATGAATCTTCTCGCCCTCACTTCTTGTGTTAGGTCCAACATTTAGACAGTCACGACTCGTGAGAGCCCTCATTCATTTCCTTCATTCATTGTCTGTAAGCGCTTATCCAGTTCAGGGTCACGGTGGGTCCAGAGCCTATCCGGAATCACTGGGTGCAAGGAAGGAACACACCCTGTAGGGAGGTACCAGTCTTATACAAGCTGACACACACACATTTCCTCACACACTCACATTTTTGAGTCACCAATCGACCTACCAATGTGTGTTTTTGGACCATGCAACAGGAGCTTCCGGAGGAGACCTATGCTGACACTGGGAAAACACACTAAACTCCTCACAGACAGTCACCCGGAGGAAACCCACGCAGACACAGGGAGAACACACCACACTCCTCACAGACAGTCACCCCGGAGGAAACCCACGCAGACACAGGGAGAACACACCACACTCCTCACAGACAGTCACCCGGAGGAGACCCATGCTGACACTGGGAGCACACACCAACTCCTCACAGACAGTCACTCCGGAGTAAACCCACGCAGACACAGGGAGAACACACCACACTCCTCACAGACAGTCACCCGGAGGAAACCCACGCAGACACAGGGAGAACACACCAAACTCCTCACAGACAGTCACCTGGAGGAAACCCACACAGACACAGGGAGAACACACCACACTCCTCACAGACAGTCACCTGGAGTAGTGTGTGACTGCTATACTACCTGCTGTATCACCATGCCGCCCAGCCCTCTTTAAGTCTTTTGTAAAGTCCTAGAAGACCGTAAACAGTCCCCAGAGAATTTGCACACACCTGAAGTATTAATTAAGGATGCACGCTATTGTAATCAATCACACGAGGTATCATTTAGACCTCAGTGGCATTAATAGATGCTAAACCGCTTGCTTAAATGCAGGATCGGCTTTGAAATACGGGTCTTATATGCTGCGTACCCAAAATGCTGGTTTATCTCTGTGAACAAAGAGTTATAAAACATTGCATGTTTCAAATGGAGTTCTGCCAAATGCCAATTGATTTGCATTCTCCTTCCTGTGATGATTGGTGTGTGAAATGTAATTGGCCGCTATTCAGAACTCATGTTGGATCTTTCTGCTGGACCAGTCCAGGGCATGCTGGGATGTGTAATGTGGAAAACTATCAGATTTTTTTCTGTTTTTTTAGTTTTTTAGTTTTTCTGTTGAATGTGTCTTTTTCTGGGTTCTTCAACCTGCCGCGGAAATGTACAAATACTTAAAGGAACGCTAGGTAGTACCTTTTTACCTTCGAATTACAGCCGCGAAATTATTGCGATGCTCCAATGTACTGTATTAAAGTGCATAGAGCTACTGTTGTTGATACTCCTAGCTCAGCACTGCAGAAACTGCATTATGTAACTCTTGGAGGAGGGTAGGAAACCACACCCCATATATACTCCCTCTACCCATTCATTTCATGACAGTGCTTGTCTTGTCTAATCATATCCTCATTAAATCATTCATTCATTCATTATCTGTAAGCGCTTATCCTTAGTTCAGGGTCGCGGTGGGTCCAGAGCCTACCTGGAATCATTGGGCGCAAGGCGGGAATACACCCTGGAGGGGGCGCCAGTCCTTCACAAGGCAACACAGGCACACACACATTCACACCTACGGACACTTTTGAGTCGCCAATCCACCTACCAACGTGTGTTTTTGGACTGTGGGAGGAAACCGGCGCACCCGGAGGAAACCCACGCAGACACAGGGAGAACACACCAACTCCTCACAGACAGTCACCTGGGGGAAACCCACACAGACACAGGGAGAACACACCACACTCCTCACAGACCGTCACCTGGAGCGGGAATTGAACCCACAACCTCCAGGTCCCTGGAGCTGTGTGACTGCGACACTACCTGCTTCTCCACCGTGCCGCCCTTATTAAATCTATTCCTTTAAAGGAACACTAAGTACGATTTGTTTTTTTTTTTGCTCCTGGGGCTCCCCATATTGTAATTCATTTTTATAGCGCTGTACTGAAATCAATGGGGAGGGTGGTTCCCTACCCACCTCAAAAAGTTCCATAGTGCAGTTTCTGGCGGTGCTGAGCCTGTTGTAGCCGATACAGAGGCTCTATTCCCAGTGTTACAGCTCAGTGGATCAACACAATGATTTAGAAGCTGTAATTCTAAGGTACAAATATTACATAGTGTTCCTTTAAGACTGGAAAGTAAATAAATGAAGAGGAGTGTCTAATATACAGCAGCACATACGGTGACTAATATCCAACCAGTAGTGTTCCTGGGGTCAGGAACTGATGAGGGAGCTGAGAATTAACTGTGCATGAAAAAGATGAGCTACAATGGTGTTTCTAATAATGTAGATTTATCATGAACACTTATATAAACCTTAATGAATCTATAAAAGCTAATTCCAACGTGTGTGTTTGATGATTTATGGGATAAGACTTTGAGGACATTTTTGTAGGTTTATATCTGTTGTCAGTGACAAGTTCATGTAGGTGTTATGTATCCTTATTATTATTAAGAATCCCCAAAGCAATAGCATTATTTTTCTGTTGTACAAAACATGGAGATACAAGTGGGAATATGTGTGTGTGACTGTAGCTAAACCAAGACAGCATCACTTCTCCTCCAGCTTCGCACATCCCATCCCTCTGTCCCTGTTATTTTGAAATGTCAATGTGTGGTCTATTCCAAGCAGCACATTGTGCTGACTTTTTCCGTCTGTAAGCACTTCTCGAACCCTATTCCCCTGTGACTCCTTGATATGCGCCAGATATCCTTCCACTTAATCAGGCAGGAGAATGTTCCTCTCCAACCCTGCAAATAGATACAAAAAAAGGAAAATCAGGGGCTGTACGCTATCACGGAGAGGGAATAAATTACACTCTTATAAAATAACAGGCTCAGTGAAAATTTCAGGGGTCATAAAATGTACATTTGAGTGTGGCACCGCTTTAAATTGGTCTTCAGCTTTCAGAAAGGGCTTCCATTTGCGTATATATTTATTACTCTCTGAGAAGGAATAGCTCTGAGGGGTGTAGATCAGTCGACGGGATGTGGCCTTTTCCCTGGTTTCTAGCGACAAATGGAACAGCGGAGGTGAAGAAGAGGCTTATCACTCCTTACTTCATCTGTCTCTATTCAGAGAGTCTGCCAAACATGTGTGAAATCGATTTCTCCTCTTCACTTGTGAGATGTGGGAGGGGTGATTGTGTGTGTGTGTGTGTGTGTGTTTGAGAGACTGGTGTATGTGTAAGAAAATATATACATGGACACTACATGGCCAAAAGTATGTAGACACTAAAGTAGTTTGCCCCCTTTTAGAGCAGTAACAGCTTCTAGTTTTCTGGAAAGGTTTTTTGCTACATGTTGGAACATTACAATTTAGTATACGGTGAGGTGATGGGATTCGACTACAGAATAATTAGTTCTGGATGAGAAAGACCACCCCACAAACAATTACGCAGGTACGCAGCAGGTTAGTGTCGCAGTCTCACAGCTCCAGGGACCTGGAGGTTGTGGGTTCGATTCCCGCTCCTAGTGACTGTCTGTGAGGAGTGTGGTGTGTTCTCCCAATGTCTGCGTGGGTTTCCTCCGGGTGACTGTTTGCGAGGAGTGTGGTGTGTTCTCCCTGTGTCTGCGTGGGTTTCCTCTGGGTGACTGTCTGTGAGGAGTGTGGTGTGTTCTCCCTGTGTCTGTGTGGGTTTCCTCTGGGTGACTGTCTGTGAGGAGTGTGGTGTGTTCTCTCTGTGTCTGCGTGGGTTTCCTCCAGGTGACTGTCTGTGAGGAGTGTGGTGTGTTCTCCCTGTGTCTGTGTGGGTTTCCTCTGGGTGACTGTCTGTGAGGAGTGTGGTGTGTTCTCCCTGTGTCCGCGTGGGTTTCCTCCGGGTGACTGTCTGTGAGGAGTGTGGTGTGTTCTCCCTGTGCCTGTGTGGGTTTCCTCCGGGTGGTCCGGTTTCCTCCCACAGTCAAAAAACACACGTTGGTAAGTGGACACTCAAAAGTGTCCGTAGGTGTGAGTGTGTGAGTGAATGTGTGTGTGTGTGTCTGTGTTGCCCTGTGAAGGACTGGCGCCCCCTCCAGGGTGTATTCCTGCTTGCCAATGATTCCAGGTAGGCTTTGGACCCACAGTAACCCTGAACTGGATAAGGTTTACAGATAATGAATGACTGAATAAATGAATCAATAATTCGGTTTATTTCTCTTCCTGCAGGAGAGACTGTTCCCAAAACAAGGTGTCTAGGAGATCCTCCTCCAGATCGGAAACCCTGTGAGATGCCCTGTCCTGAAGACTGTGTGCTGGGACAGTGGAGCTCCTGGTCTTCCTGCTCACACTCCTGCTTGGACAAACGCACTGAGGGCAGGCAGAAACGCACCCGAGCTGTCATCGCACCTCCAGCAGAGAGTAGGATACGATCTCTCTCTCTCTTTCTCTCTCTCTCTCTCTTTCTCTCTCTCTATCTCTCTCACACACTTAAAACACATCATTCATGCAACAGGGAGGACAGTGAAGCTTGCTCATAATTTATGTCAATTTACACACAGGGTGCTGGATGTATAACCCGAAGTGAGAGAATAGCTTTGAATTATTGATTTCTTTTAGTGGTTAAATTAATATGCGATGCCAACCATTGCTGTGGCTAAATAATGGATGGGAAAACACAAAAACAGTGGGTGGATCTCATGCAAATTAAGTCATTTGCAAGTCTTATGTGACTTATTAAGGTTGAAAACAATTACTAGCTTGGGTTTAGTTTTTTTTTCTCTTTTTTTTTGACATGTCCCTGAAGTAAATGCAACATTTCACTCAAAGGAATATTAACTGCTGACAGCCATTATATACTAGCACTACTGTGGGTCATTCTTTTTTACAATACTCTTCATTCTTATGCAAAGTCTCTTCTGACTTTCTAACCAAAAAAAAAAAGGCTGGAGTTAAAAAGGGAGCAAGTATAATGGCTGCCTGAGCTGTGTATGACCACCTCTGAAAGGCCTGAAAGGGGGAAATAAGCCTGTTTTTAAGGCTGTCAAATTAGGCTTACTGTACCCATGTACATTAAAGGCCCTTTGTGAGACTCTTTCCAATGAGTTATGCACAGCGCTGCTTTAAAAAAAAAAAAAAAAAAACAGCACAATGGTTCTGACTCTGAGTGAGCCCTCATCATCAGCTCTAATGCTTCAGCTGCCCATTCATCGCCCTGGTGCCCAAAAAGCAGCCTGTGGTTATAAATAATGTATGCTCTGCTTATGACACTCCGGTGAATATTATCTGACCTATAACACCAGGAGGCCTTTTGTCCTTTAATGGACACACACACGGACACACTAATACGTACACATACGGACACACCCACACACATGTGAAGCTGGAGAGACATGTTGTTCATCTATGCGACTTACACCTACATCACAGTAAACTGGATAAATTTTCATTCATTCATTCATTATCTGTAAGCGCTAATCCAGTTCAGGGTCGCGGTGGGTCCAGAGCCTACCTGGAATCATTGGGTGCAAGGCAGGAATACACCCTGGAGGGGGCACCGGTCCTTCACAGGCCAACATAGACACACAGATACACATTCACTCACACCTATGGACACTTTTGAGTCGCCAACCCACCTACCAACGTGTGTTTTTGGACTGTGAGAGGAAACCTGAGCACCCGGAGGAAACCCACGCAGACACAGGGAGAACACACCACACTCCTCACAGACAGTCACCCGGAGGAAACCCACGCAGACACAGGGAGAACACACTACACTCCTCACAGACAGTCACCCGGAGGAAACCCACGCAGACACAGGGAGAACACACCACACTCCTCACAGACATACACCCGGAGGAAACCCATGCAGACACAGGGAGAACACACCACACTCCTCACAGACAGTAACCCGGAGGAAACCCACACAGACACAGGGAGAACACACTAACTCCTCACAGACAGTCACCCGGAGGAAACCCACGCAGACACAGGGAGAACACACCACACTCCTCACAGACAGTCACCCGGAGGAAACCCACGTGGACACGGGGAGAACACAGCAACTCTTCACAGACAGTCACCCGGAGGAAACCCACACAGACACAGGGAGAACACACTAACTCCTCACAGTCAGTCACCCGGAGGAAACCCACACAGACACAGGGAGAACACACCACACTCCTCACAGACAGTCACCCGGAGCAAACCCACGCAGATACAGGGAGAACACACCACCCTCCTCACAGACAGTCACTCGGAGCGGGAATCGAACCCACAACAACCTCCAGGCCCTTGGAGCTGTGTGACTGCGACACCTACCTGCTGCACCACCGTGCCGCCCTTGGATAAATATAACAGCTCAAAAAAACATACATTACATTATTTTCAAACAGTTGCAGAAATCCCTCTTAATCATAGGTATGTACTGTACATTTTAAAAACCTGCATCTTTGCTTAAACCCTCAGTCAATCAGCATGTTGTCTGAATACAGAGGGAAAAGGATGCTTGCCATCCCCTGTTCTGGAGCAGTGGAGACATTGTGGCACCCACCCGTGCATGTTGTACTACTGGGACGTATCACCATGGGGCCCCTGTACTCCAGATCTCAGCATGGAGCGGAACAGCACAGTGATTGAAGAGACAATGGAAAAAGGCTGCGGCTCTGGCAAACAAACTCGACAAGTTCACTGCAGGAGATCTGACGGCGGACAAATGATGCAGAAGAGGTACGAACCCAACATCATGTGATTGTCAAAATGTACGCTTTTATAGCCCTTTTTACATTAAGGAATGAAAGATACAAAACAGGTGCAGGGAAGGAAGGAAAAGAAAGAAAGAAGGATGGATGGATGGACGTATGGGTGGCTAATAGAGCAGCGAGAGGCATTAAAAGGGAAGTTCATTTCCAGTCTACGAATGACATTGTGTGAGATAATGAGGTCAGGGGCCATTCAGAAAGAGAACAGTTACCAGCTCAGGGTTACAGAACCCGTCTGATGTAAGTCACTCATAAGAGTCCTTTTAGAACCAGCGCACAAAAAGCTTCCTGAGAAGCAATTGGCTCCAAGCCAGCGATGTTGCTCTCTCGCCTGAAGAGGTTACTGAAGTGTCTAACAGAGCTCTTGTGGCGTGATCATGGATAGTGCTTCCATGTGAACGCCCCAGTCAAAGTGCTAAGGGTCACCGACCTGTTCCAGAAATAGAAACGGACCAAAAAAAATTGGAAAAGGCAGAGTTGGATCGGTATGCTCCATGTGCTTGTCATTTACGGTCTGACCTCTTCTCTAGGTGTCCTGAATCCACCCGTCCAGACCAGGTCCGAGCCTGTACTCTGCCATGCAAAGTGGACTGCATCGTTACGCCCTTCAGTGAATGGAGCTTGTGTCCAACATCCTGTTCACCTGGTATGCAATTTAAAAATCTGACTTAACAGATTGCAACAACTTTTTTCATTATTATGGTCCTATAATATATGAGAATGCATGACAAAGTTGGAACTATATGCATTTTTTTAAAGGGACCATATTCTACCTCATTTCCACAAATGAAACATCTGTGACCTACTTTCGTCAAAATACCACAAGGTCCAAACACCACACTAACACTCTCCCCCTGTCTAAAGAGCCCTGTTCAGCATCTGTTGCTTTAAATGATAATGAGTCACTGCTCATCCTGACCCGAGTGCAGTCTTATTCCATTGGCAGATATTTTTGTTTCTTTTAAGCATCATTTTCTGTTATTTCTTGAATTTAGAAAAAATATTTGCCAATGGAATAAGACACTTTCTGTAGATCAAATGATTTAAAACTGGTAAAAATAAGTTAGAAATAAGCTGAATAATCGTATTATATTCTTACAACAATTTCCAAATGAGTAACACTAGATATTTAGACTATCCATCCATTATCTGTAACCATTATCCAGTTCAGGGTCGCGGTGGGTCCAGAGCCTACCTGGAATCATTGGGCGCAAGGCGGGAACACACCCTGAAGGGGGCACCAGTCCTTCACAGGGCAACACACATTCACACCTACGGACACTTTTGTGTCGCCAATCCACCTACCAGCGTGTGTTTTTGGACTGTGAGAGGAAACCAGAACATCCGGATGAAACCCACACGGACACAGGGAGAACACACCACACTCCTCACAGACAGTCACCCGGAGGAAACCCACACAGACACAGGGAGAACACACCACACTCCTCACAGACAGTCACCCGGAGGAAACCCACACAGACACAGGGAGAACACACCACACTCCTCACAGACAGTCACCTGGAGGAAACCCACACAGACACAGAGAGAACACACCACACTCCTCACAGACAGTCACCCGGAGGAAACCCACACAGACACAGGAAGAACACACCACACTCCTCACAGACAGTCACCCGGAGCAAACCCACACAGACACAGAGAGAACACACCACACTCCTCACAGACAATCACCCGGAGGAAACCCACACAGACACAGAGAGAACACACCACACTCCTCACAGACAATCACCCGGAGGAAACCCACACAGACACAGGGATTCTACTGTTTTATTAATTTATTTTAATGTAGAAGGCAGCCATAGTTTCATTCTCTATACAGTGCACTCTGTAGCAAGTGTATGCTACAAAAGAGATCCTAACTCTGTCATCTCTTTATTTTTTTCTTTAGAGAATGTCACCACCAGCACCCAGTCACGACACCGGATCATCATCCAAAGGCCAGCCAACGGTGGTCAGGAATGCCCAGCCACCGTTTTTGAAGAGAGAGATTGTAGCCCAGCCCCTTTCTGTCCAATATTCAGGTGGGTCACTCCTGTACTAACACAGCTTACATGCTAACGTGCTTTTTCCAAAAGTCTAATAATAATAAATATAATATATATTATTAGTATTTCTCTCTAATAATGCTCATTAAATGGGGCACCTGAGGGTTTGTAGTGTACTGACTCTATTTTCAGGAGATTTATGCTGTTGGCCTTTGAGTGTGTGTGTGAGCAGACCTTCATCTTAGCCATCACTGAGCATGATGCTAGTCAAAACACAGGGATCTGTTAACTGAGCTAGGGTTAGCAAATTTAACACTGTGTTCTCCTTCAAGCTTGTTGAGCTATGTAATGTTGCATTCAAAGTCGTTTGAAAAGAGGCAGTGGTTGGCTTACTTCACATATCTTGGATGAAACATGTTAGCCTTCACCTTCCCAGTTAGTGTACAGTTAACCAGCTACATTAAAGAACCAGTGCTTATGCTCTCACTGCGGTTTGACCTACAGATGGCAGACACACCGCTGGAACCCATGCATTCTGGTCCCTGACTCAGTACGGCAAGCTGCAGGAGGCCATTCTGAAGCGTGTGGACTTGGTCTGGAGACCAGAGGTGAGTGGTTCTCCTTTAGATCTGATCTGTTGGACCTACACAGCTCAGCTGTAACATTAAAGCCACCTCCTCATTTCTGCATTCAAATACTCATGAAGTGTTAACAAGGTTGCAGAGCCAATGATGGATTTGAGTCTGTAATGGAAGAACTACAATGTGCACTAATATGGTTAATGGAGCTGATCAAATGGAAAATGGGTTCAGAACCAAGGAGGTATATTTAATGTTACAGCGGATTGTCGTAGTGATCACTGCTTCATTATTATCAGTTCAGTTACACTCTTTGTTCTTCAAACAAAATAAGCTTTCCAACTTAAAGACGTAACATATGTCAGCATAAAAAGGAAGTGCGAGGAAGTGAACTCAGAGTCAGAATGAGAAGGCGGCCATTTTCTTTGACCCCAGATATTAGACTACCTATTGCGCATATGTGGAAATGTTAATGCAGGGCAAGTCTCAGCAACTTTCACGCTGCTACAGTTTGGATTTCTTTGATGTTTCTAAAACAGTAATGCACCATTACATTGTGGCCAGTGGGTACAAAACTTTATGAGAGTGTACAGATTTGGACCAGTCTGACTGTGCCAGTGTCCTCCCTGAGGACAGTCCGCTGTGTAGCCTGCACTTATCGAACTTGCTGAGGGTTTTATGCATATTTAAAGACAAGTGCCAACCAATCAAGACACAGCAAGGAGCCTGTCGAAGAGTATAAAGGCACTGCAGCTGTGTAACCTTGGCAACAGGAATCAATCTGACAGCATCTGGATAGATGAACAGCTGCCAAAGAACAGAGCAGTTCCCGGTGTCAGGTCGGGAACAAGAGGCAAATAGCTACTTTACTTTAATCCATAAATAAAATTATTAATTAATTTAGCTGTATATTTAAGTAACATTTATAATTACTTGTATGTGGTTGTGTAAGTTATTGCACAGCGAATGTATCTCAAGTTTCTATCCATGAAGAAGTTCTGAATAAGCACTTTCAGTGAGATATAATTCAGCAAATATTTGATTCAAGGTATATTTTATCTGAGCGTCTTGGCAGGTGTCTGTGAGTTCCAGTGCTGCAGGCAGATCTCAGACCTGTACACAACCTGCTTACAGTGCAGGATACATTTATGGACATCCTCAAACCAGTGTGTCTTTCCCTTCCAGCCGTGACATGTGTTGGCTTGGACGATGCCCCTGCTGATGTGGCAGAGTGTGTGAAGTGGGCAGGTGGGATGCCCGCTTCTGTGCGCCAGTGTCGGGTGGCATGCCGAGACGACTGCACCTTCAGCTCCTGGAGCAAATACTCACAGTGCCAGGGGTGCGGAGGCTGGCGCACTCGCACTCGTTCACTCATAGGTAACACACACACACATACATAAGCTAGTATGGTCATTAATATCCTTCATTCGTACCACACATACATATTGATTCAACTGTACCGCACACATACTTTCACACATACACACACACACATATGCAACACATACTAATAGTTCAAATGTCCCTGTTTCACTGCTCATACCCTGCCTTCTTCTAGGTCGCAGTAAGAAGCGTTGGCGCTGCCAACAGGAGGCGCTGGTAGAGAAGGAAGCCTGTCCCTGCTCTGAGTACCGCACACGACCCCAGGGATCATGGTCGCCCTGTCTGCTCCCACAGCAACACCACCAGACTGGGTTTACACTAACACGGAGGGGCTATCATCAGAGCCAGGGGACCAACCAAGGCTGGAGGGCTCGGGCACATGGGAAAGAGTGTGGGCGAGGTTGGCGCTACAGAGCCCTGGCATGTCTAGACCACCAGGGAGGACTGGTTGAGCCAGCTCACTGTAACAACAGCGGTAAGGACATAGTTTACTAAATGTATTGAAGCAGTCATTTTTTTATTTCAAATGCCTTCTGCCGATTTACTTGGGCACCTGCAAAAAATTATATTTCAAGCTGTTTATAGAGACAATAATGATTTATAGGTGGCATTGGTGCTACAAGAACTCTTTTAGGGTCCTGGATTTTAGAGCCCTGGGTCCTAATAAGCCAAACTGTCCACTGTCATCAGGTAGGCACTTCCCCTCATCAGTGTTTTGCTGAATTAAGCCCATGACACCTCCAGAAGGCTCAACAGTGAAGTCTGGCAACCCAGACCCACCCCCCTCCAAGCCAGCTTTACAATCCTACCTTACCCTTAAGTATCAACAACCATAAATCCACACTGGCCTCCCTGGGGACTAAGCCTGTACCTAGCCCCACTGGCACCGTTAATGCGTGCTCAGTGCCACCAGTTCTATGTGATCTTTATGTGCTACATCACCAACCACTACAACATCACCTCTACAGTGCATTTCCCCAAGTAATCTGTGTTCTCCTTATCCACAACCACTGACTAGACCTTTCAGTTGTTTCTGATGACTCCTTCACAGGTGCCCTTTGTGTCCAGCCCCTGACGCTGAACTGCACACAAATCCCGTAACACTATCTCCACTGGTCTTACATGTCCCTGCCACCCACCATCCCTCACCTCAGCCACCAAGTCCGTGTACTTCAGCCTCTTCCTTTCGAATGCTTTGTCTACTGCATCCTCAAATGGAACTGTTAACTCTATTAAATAAACTATCCATTTACTTTCAGAGTACAGCACCATAAAGTTATATATCTTTACAAAAACACTATCATAAGTAGTGTAGTTACCATCCCATGCCAGATTGGGTTAACTACACTACTCCATCAGTGGCTCTGGAGCATCTAGCAGAAAAACATTTTCATCCAAATATCTTACCATAACTTTGTTAAACCATAAAATATTTTTATTCTTTATTTGACTCAAATTGCAGGTATTGAAGAGGAAATGTGCATCATGCCCTGTCCTCTGGACTGCAGGCTGAGCGAGTGGTCTGTCTGGTCCTTGTGCAGTGCTCCCTGTGGTGGGGGGGTGAAGGTGCGCTCACAGTGGCTAAGAGAGAAGCCTTTTAATGGAGGTCGACCTTGTCCAAAACTGGATTTCAAAAATCAGGTGAGAGTAACAAAGCTCTGAATGAATAGTACGTTTGTGTAGAATAGACATCAAAAAAATGTAAAGCGTAACAAATGCCCTCATGGGTCTAGGGTCCTGGGAATGTGGGTTTAATACGAGTTGCTTCCGAATGCTCTGGGTTCCTACCACAGTCCAGAAGCACGTTTGTATGTCGATAGTGGGTTGGTAGATTGCAAAGGTGTGCATAGGTGTGAGTGTTTGTGTAACTGTGATTGACTAGTGCCCTATCAAGAATGTGCTCCTTCTATGCATCTAGTGCTTAGCAGGTTACAAAGCGTGTAGGCCCTGGATGGTTAAAAAACAAACGACTGAATGAACTAATTCATTAATTAATACAAAATACATGAGTAATCATTTTATCATTTTATCATACACTAAAGTATTCTCTGGGCGGCACGGTGGCGCAGCAGGTAGTGTTGCAGTCACACAGCTCCAGGGACCCGGAGGTTGTGGGTTCGATTCCCGCTCCGGGTGACTGTCTGTGAGGAGTGTGGTGTGTTCTCCCTGTGTTCGCGTGGGTTTCCTCCGGGTGCTTCGGTTTCCTCCCACAGTCCAAAAACACACATTGCAGGTGGATTGGCGACTCAAAAGTGTCCGTGTTTGTGTGTCTGTGTTGCCCTGTGAAGGATTGGCGTCCCCTCCAGGGTGTATTCCCGCCTTGCCCCCGATGATTCCAGGTAGGCTCTGGACCCCGCGACCCTAAATTGGATAAGTGGTTACAGATAATGGATGGATAAAGTATTCTCTAATCTGTCACTGTGGTAATCAGCCCAGCACACTCTGATTATAACATGCTCCCTCACATGTTTTATTGCTTAATTATATCAATAAATATGTCAGTTTTTTAAAAAATTGTAGGAGGCTTCTGGATGCTATTAAAAAGCTCTCTATAGGGCAAATGGACTGTATTCTGCTGTCATTAGAACAGGCTGAACCAAAGTGCTTTATAGCCAAGTCTGTTCACTCTGCAGCCCAGCCATTTGTTTTATATTCTCACAATTGTCTTTCAGTGAGCACAAGGAACTCCATTTAATTGAAACATAATAGGAGCAATAGGAATAGGAATATGTTCCCATTAATAGGAAATTGAATTCACCCACTAATACGTATCTGCACGCATGTACTGGGCGAACAATAGACCCTCTTTTGTCTGAGGACACCCGTCGCCACCAGTTAGTTTCTGTGTTCATGAGCGTGACCATAAGTGCAATCCTTTGTGTGTGTGTGGGCATGTGTGTGAGAGAGAGAGACAGACACACAGGAGACAGTGGTGTGTGAAAGCCTCATACATAATTGATGTGTTAGGACTACGCTGGTCCCCCAGCTGCCCACTTTTAGACACTTATCTGAAGTTTCGCACCCATATGCTAGTGTGGTAAAACAAGACTAAAGAAGCTATTGTCCCCTCTGAGCTCACACCCCAACACCCTCTTATCTTCTCCCCTCGTTCCTCTTTATTTTCTGTGCCCTACAGCCCTTTGTGCTATGTTTCATCAGGGCCTGATCAAACAGCATGAATGTTTTATTGGAACAGGGCCGACGTTTCCTTCAGCTCACTTTCACTCGTATAAATAAAGCCTTTAAACCGCTGACCCCGGGTTCGCCCAGAGACTCAAAATAGACATTAATGGAAGCTCTCCCTTCTCTTTCCTACTCACACTGCTTGTCCGGACATCTACAAAGGCTCAGGTCAGTAAATACCCTCATTTCTCATTTGTCCGAGTGTGATTTAACCCTTTCTGTGCTTGTCTGGGACTTATCCTACGCTCATCTCCCAGGTGTCTGAGGTAGTGCCTTGCTACTCTGAGTGTGATCTGTATGTTTGGGAAGTTGAGCCATGGTCTATGTGTGTCGTCGACCCACCCAACACCCTGACCAACTCCAGCACCGCTCAGCCGCTGTGCGGAGAGGGCATCCAATCACGCAAAATTCGGTAAGTTCATTCCATCACCGCGCACCAGTCCTTCTACCACTGTGTCACCTTTCATCAGTCATTTCCGATATTAGCATATGTGCTAAATTCTAGAACAGAAGTAAGCCTTATATTGACAGCTTCCACGCTCTATTAATCATACCCAGATAAACTCAGTCAACACCAGATAATGAGACAGAGATACATGAGGGAAAACTCTTTCCCTGCACTGTCAGAAAATTTGTCACTGTGGTGGTACCCTCAAGGGTACATATGTGTACCTTTAATTAGGGAACATAATTATACCTTATTTTATTTTTTAGATTTTAAAATTGTGTTGATTTCATACGCCCCGCTTCATCTCCAGGACTTTTATTATGTCTTTTATATGACACTGTTCTATACTGAAAGAGTGTTCTCCCTGTGTTTGTGTGGGTTTCTTCCGGGTGACTGTCTGTGAGGAGTGTGGTGTGTTCTCTCTGTGTCTGCGTGGGTTTCCTCCGGGTGACTGTCTGTGAGGAGTGTGGTGTGTTCTCCCTGTGTCTGTGTGGGTTTCCTCCGGGTGACTATCTGTGAGGAGTGTGGTGTGTTCTTCCTGTGTCTGTGTGGGTTTCCTCCAGGTGACTGTCTGTGAGGAGTGTGGAGGGTTCTCTCTGTGTCTGTGTGGGTTTCCTCCAGGTGACTGTCTGTGAGGAGTGTGGTGTGTTCTCTCTGTGTCTGTGTGGGTTTCCTCCGGGTGACTGTCTGTGAGGAGTGTGGTGTGTTCTCTCTGTGTCTGTGTGGGTTTCCTCCGGGTGACTGTCTGTGAGGAGTGTGGTGTGTTCTCTCTGTGTCTGCGTGAGTTTCCTCCAGGTGACTGTCTGTGAGGAGTGTGGTGTGTTCTCTCTGTGTCTGTGTGGGTTTCCTCCAGGTGACTGTCTGTGAGGAGTGTGGTGTGTTCTCTCTGTGTCTGCGTGAGTTTCCTCCAGGTGACTGTCTGTGAGGAGTGTGGTGTGTTCTTCCTGTGTCTGTGTGGGTTTCCTCCGGGTGACTGTCTGTGAGGAGTGTGGAGTGTTCTCTCTGTGGGTTTCCTCCAGGTGACTGTCTGTGAGGAGTGTGGTGTGTTCTCTCTGTGTCTGCGTGAGTTTCCTCCAGGTGACTGTCTGTGAGGAGTGTGGTGTGTTCTTCCTGTGTCTGTGTGGGTTTCCTCCGGGTGCTCCGGTTTCCTCCCACAGTCCAAAAACACACGTTGGTAGGTGGATTGGCAACTCAAAAGTGTCCGTAGGTGTGAGTGTGTGAGTGAATGAATGTGTGTGTGTGTGTGTGTGTGTGTGTTGCCCTGTGAAGGACTGGCACCCACCTCCAGGGTGTATTCCTGATTTGCGCCCAATGATTCAAGGTAGGCTCTGGACCCACCGTGACCCTGAACTGGATAAGTACTTACAGATAATGAATAAACATGTATCTCTTCTTCTGGCGAGGAGAATGTAATGTACCTTTAAGGAACAAACACTTTACTTTTAAACACTGTCGTACCTTTAAAGGTACATTTACACAGTTTGTACCTGTAGTAACCAATACTATACCTCTACCGTACCTTTTTTTCTGACAGTGTAGGAGCCACATTGTGACAGTAAAAGCAGGATCAGACTCTGAGAGCTCAACCAAACCCCAGTAAGAAAACAAATATTTCAATCAACACTAATCCCTGAGGTCTCTGCTTTGTGCGCCGCCTTTGAAAGCAGCCGTAATAGTCTTAGCCGCAGCTTTAACTGATTGAAATTCAGCCCCGTTGGAGAAAGATCTGAGTCCTGGTACCTGCGTCACAATAATAGATGGGCTCATAAGTCTGCATTCAAAAAGGAGAACAGGTCATAATGCTGACAACTAGATTGATGAGGTCATAAGCCTACTCTACAAAGAGGAGTGAGGTCATAACTCTGGACTGCGGGCTAGAGGGAGGTCATCCTGAAACTCTAACATTGCGGCTGAATGTTTGTCTGCCCGGTTCCTGGTCCTGGTCTATTCACTGCTCGTGTATTTCATTTGCGCTTGAGTGTAGAAAGGGGAAAGATAATTTGGCGCAACAAAAGGGGACTGAAGGTTACATCGCTCTGCCAGGTTCATTCATGAATGTCTTGAAAGCAGGCCAAAATCTGGCAAATTTATATGCGGTTGCTGTGCCTCTGATTGTTATTTTGCTTTTGTTACATTGGCTGGCCCTGGGAGTGTGATCAGGCTACGGAGTTTGCATTCATTTTCCCTTTGCATGATGGCATTGTCAGGTGTGTGAGAAAGGACGAGGAGAAACAGAGCAGAAAGGATGACTCCCTGTGTGACCAGGAGGAGCGTCCAGTCACTACCCAAACCTGCCTGCTCCCTTGTCCTGGTCACTGTGTGACATCAGAATGGAGCCAGTGGAGTGAATGCGCTGCGGTTAGCGACAATCTGATTGGTTTAAAATATATTAAATCTGTCACTAGCCAACAGTAAACTGGCTAAAGTTAACTACCGAGTGTGACCTGTTTTCTATGTGGTTTATTTTTCCCTCCAGGGCTGTAATGAGAGAGAACTAAGGTGGAGGACTAGGACAGTGCTGAGGATGCCAGGAAAAGGACACACCTGCCCTCAGCTCAACCAAACTCAGTCTTGTGCCAACACCACCTGCCTTTCATATTCTTATGCGTACTCAGGTCCTCACACACACCTACACTTACCTGACATTTTATTAGAAACACTTAGAGCTAGTAAACTGATTCTTAATTTGAGTCATTCATTGGTCCTTCATCATTGGTTAGTTTCTGTGTTGAGAATAATACACCTTTAAAACACAGGGTTGGAGTTTCTAATAAAGTAGTTCTATACGCTTAGATCAGACACACACAGGTAGACTTCCCTACACATTGTAGCATTGTGAGACCTGACCGTACATCTGTGTGTGTGTTTATTTCAAAGACTGGAGCAGTTGTCAGCTCAGTGACCATGCAGTCTGTGGCCAAGGAACTAAGACCCGCCTCCTCAACTGTGTCCGCAGCGACGGAAAGCTGGTTGAACTGAGCATGTGCAAAGAGGTGAAGTGCTGCTCCCACTACGACACCCTTTCTACCCAGACTTTATACGTAAATGAAGTGTAAAATGCTGGTCATTGACCTTACCTGTGACCTTTTTCCCTCTTTGCTTTGTCAGTGGGGTCCTTCACGAGGGAAGCTGACCGCTCCGTGTGAAGTGAGCTGTCCGGTGGACTGTCTGCTGTCCGATTGGTCGCTTTGGTCAGAGTGCTCACACACCTGCGGGGCCCAAAGTACGACCAGGGAATCCAAGTTGTTTGAGCCAAGTTGTAATACACCATATGTCCAAATATTTGTAGAGATCCATTATAATTAGTGCATCATCAAAATGTTTAAATAAAATGAGTTTAAAGATGCTATTGAATATGCACACCCTGCCTGCCATCTATTAATGAAGGCTTTCAGTCAGATGCTGTGCAAGTAGTTACTAAAAGCTCTCATGTTCCAAATAAACTCTAACAAGGGCCGGCAAGTCCAGAGTTATCAGCTGACCCTCAATCTCACTCTGTGTTTGTGAGCACTAAGTGCATAATTGCTCACTTTGCAATCACAGCTTTGGGGAAATTGTAGAGTGCTCCGTTTATGGACAATGGACACAAGCTTGGGCTAAAATCATTACATTAGTAAGAAATTATTAGCCACTAGAAATCTATTCATTTGATGGGAGATGGGGGTGGTGGGGTGGTTCTGAGGGTGGTTATGAGAGCAGAAAATGTGACTTAGTAATTAAGAAACAACGCGGCTTTCAGGTCCCACAGAGACCCTCCCCTCTGAAGTATTGACTCGTTAGTGGGTTAATTAAAATCTCTAATCTGGCTCGTTCATCTCCATCCAAGCCTCTGTGAACCCCACAGAGGAAACTCTGCCCCAGGTGCTTATTACAGCTAACTGCATAAACACATCTCCCACCAGGAATTGGACTCTGTGTGTGTGTGTGTGTGTGTGTGTGTGTGTGTGTGTGTGTGTGTGTGTGTGTTTGTGCTTTTCCAGGTCAGATGACTCGCTCCAGATTAGTTCTACAGCAGGCGGGAGAAGGTGGCCGTCCATGCCCGTCTCAGCTCTCCCAAACCAAACCATGTCGCATTATCCCCTGCTACACCTGGGCTTTGGGAGAATGGAGCTCCTGCAGGGTCGAGGTACCAGCAAAATGTGTGTGGATCAGACACAGCAGTTCAGCTGGAGATTTTTAATCACTGTCCACTCTGTTAGACAGTCCTACCTCGTACCTCGGAAACGTAAAGGCAGAGACAGAAGCTCATGTTACACTTTAGTTTGGTGAACTATTTTCAGTAAAGCAGTAAAGCACTGAGGGCGGCATGGTGGTGCAGCAGGTAGTGTCACGCAGCTCCAGGGACGTGGAGGTTGTGGGTTCGATTCCTGCTCCGGGTGACTGTCTGTGAGGAGTGTGGTGTGTTCTCCCTGTGTCTGCGTGGGTTTCCTCCGGGTGCTCAGGTTTATGTATTCCGCCTTCCGCCCAATGATTCCAGGTAGGCTCTGGACCCACCGCGACCTTGAATTGGATAAGTGGTTACAGATAATGAATGAATGAATGAGTAAACCACTGAGGTGTTTAAACACTCCAGCAGTACTGCTGTGTCTGATCCACACTCACCACACTAACACACCACCACGTCAGTGTCACTGCTGTGCTTGGAATTACCCACCAGCCCAATAACACTTTTGGAGGTCCAGACTATGGAAGACCAGGATAAAACAGGGGTCTTACAAAGTATGCAGTGCAACAGTTGGTCTACAGTCTGTAATTGTAGAAGTGCTACTAAGGACACCTGCATGGTGAAGCTGATAAAATGGACAATGAGTGTAGACCTAATGAAGTCAATTTAATGTTCTGGAAGATCAGTATATTCTACAGTCATGGTCATATCACCTTATTGAAGACCTGGCTGCAGATTTAGGGGTGTATTTATGGAAAAGATTTGAGTGACCTTATCTCACTTCTAGTTTTTCTTAGTGACGTTAAGTTTTTAGCCCCAGTTTTAAACAATAAGCAGGACTTTAAAAAGCACAGTGCAGTCCAATGCAGGGTGGATCCGTTCTGAGCAAAAGAACTCCCCAAACTATACATAAACCAGTTCGAATGTTCAGATGTTTGTGTGCTTCGTTACTCCCTGTCCCTGCCTTAAATTGCAGCAGCTAGTCTTTACAATACTTCACCTCTGCAACCATAAAACTCTCCAAATGAGAAGCAAGCATGGCAGTTCAATGCGTCAATAGATACCATAATAACTCAGGCTGCAAACTGGCGAGCAGGGATATGAGCTGAGTGCCAATAATAAAATCTTTTGAATGTCTGATCGATAAAGAGCTACAGACATGTTCAGCGCTGCCTCCAGCACCTCTCCCTCAGCCCTTCCTCACAAAAGAGTCCTGCTGAAAGAATTCTTCAGCTTTCCACTTGCTTTTATGGTTGTAAATCAGCCCTGAAATATTTTATTTCCATTTTCATCTTTTAACATTTTTAGCAATGACCATATTTTCCCTGACCCTCGTGTCCTACATCAGAGTCACAATCTGGACCTTAAATCCAGCTTCTGGTACTTAATCGAAGCCTTGCCCAAGGATTCTTGAGTGTGTAGAGTAGCCTGAGTGGGGCATTGAACCCTAGTTTGCTGTAGGGAGAGGTGCCATGTTATTCACAATGTTAAACCCACTGTTTACCAGGGTCCAGATTAAAGGACTTTTATCCTACATGATTGTCCAGGCCATTTCCTTGCTAGTATAACTTGTAGGTCTATGCCCTAATCATAGACTTCTGTACTACAGGGGTTGGACAATGAAAGCAAAACACCTGGTTTTAGACCTCTTTAATTTATTAGTATGGTGTAGGGCCTCCTTTTGCGGCCAATACAGCGTCAGTTCGTCTTGGGAATGACATACACAAGTCCTGCACAGTGGATTTTAAGCCATTCTTCTTGCAGGATAGTGGCCAGGTTGCTACGTGATGCTGGTGGAGGAAAACGTTTCCTGACCCTCTTCCCATTGAAAAAGTTGGATCCAAAATGGCCGACTTCAAAATTGCCTTCATGGTCACCACCCATCTTGAAAAGTTTCCCCCCTCCCATATACTAATGTGCCACAAACAGGAAGTTAATATCACCAACCATTCCCATTTTATTAAGGTGTATCCATAGAAATGGCCCATGCTGTATATACCCACATACAGGGGTTGGACAACGAAAGTGAAACACCTGGTTTTAGACCACAGTAATTTATTAGTGTGGTGTAGGGCCTCCTTTTGCGGCCGATACAGCTTCAGTGTTTGGGGTCCTCCAAAACACCCCAAAGTGGCTCAATAATATATAGATCTGGTGACTGTGCAGGCCGTGGGAGATGTTCAACTTCACTTTCATGTTCATCAAACCAGTCTTTCACCAGTCTCGCTGTGTGTATTGGTGCATTGTCGTCCTGATACACGGCACCGCCTTCAGGACACAATGTTTGAACCATTGGATGCACATGGTCTCACTGGTGCAATGTGCAGTTAATGAAGATTGGCCACCAGGCTGCTCCAATTTAGCCATGAAACCTCCCACACTACAATGACAGGTGTTTCAGGTTCATTGTCTAACCCCTGTAGATGAACGATGTACTAGAATCACAGAGTGTGGAGGATTAGCTAATTGCACAGAACCTGGTGTTCCTCACTTTCCTTTCTGTTTCCAAAATCCAGGTAGTGGACAACAAATGCAGAGTGCGCCACATTCAATATGTGTGTGTGTGTGTGTGTGTGTAGGGTGCAGAGTGTGGAGAGGGGGTGAGGGAGAGGAATCTGTCATGTGTGGTGCACTGGGGCTCTCTCTCCAGACCCCCTCATCCGAAACCAGTGCAGGAGGAGCACTGTATGGAGAGCAGGCTGAGCAAAACTATTGGGACCGAGCTCCGGCAGCCCTGCTCCATACCCTGTCCAGGTCAGTCATAGAGACACATACACTCTGCACACCTTCTTGCACCAATGTTGTTGGTCATTTATTACATAACTGTCACCAGTAATGGTTTGTTAACATTTGTATCATCAAAGCAAATGCCTGGGGAAATGACATCAATGGCCTACCTACTAATCAATCAACATACTGTATCTTTACCTCATATCTCTATCTGTGTTAGGAGACTGTCACCTGACTGAGTGGTCGGCGTGGAGCGCGTGCCAGCTGCTGTGCCTGGACGGGAGAAGTTTTGAGACATCGGGACAGCAGGCAAGATCCAGAGCGGTGGTCATGCAAGTCCCAGAAAACAAGGACTCGTGTCCAAGCCAGGTTTATGAGACTCGAACATGCCAAGGTAGAGCGGTCAGATCACGTGTATTTGATCTTGTGTTGTGACCTTCTGAGCTGCTTCTGCGTCAGCCAATGAGAATTATCTGAAGTGTTATTACAGAGGAAAGAGGGAAACAGGCTGCAAATCTGAATGTGAACAACTTATGTGTGTCCGTGTGCAGGAGGAACCTGTCTTGGTTACGAGTGGGTCACTGCAGGATGGAGGGATAATCACAGAGTCGTGTGGTGTCAGAGGTCTGACGGGGTTAATGTCACAGGTATCACCACATTGGTGTTTACTCTCTTTTGTTTTGTACTTATTAAATGTGGAGTGCTGAGTGCTTAAAAAAACGTTGAACATGGAATTAACTGGATGCAGACAGATGATAAACAAACACACATGTCTCCTCAAGGATCAATAATGCACATCGTTCTATTACCGCTGAACGACACTAAATAAACACTGAGATTTACTTAAGATAAGCTGCTCCACATGGATCTAATAATCACTCCAACCATGGAAAGGGCAGTAAGCTCATTATTCTGGTCATGGCTGCGTGAGATGGACCAAATAATTGCATTGTACATGTTTTAGCTTCAATATACAGCGGTTGGACAATGAAACTGAAACACCTGTCATTGTAGTGTGGGAGGTTTCATGGCTACATTGGAGAAGCCTGGTGGCCAACCTTCATCAACTGCACATTGCACCAGTAAGAGCAGATTGTGAAGGGTTAATTAGTAGAGGGTAAGAGCAGAGTTTTGCTCAAAATATTGCAATGCACACAACATTATGGGTGACACACCAGAGTTCAAAAGAGGACAAATTGTTGGTTCACGTCTTGCTGGCGCATCTGTGACCAAGACAGTCTTTGTGATGTATCGAGAGCCACGGTATCCAGGGTAATGTCAGCGTACCACCAAGAAGGACCAAACACATCCAACAGGATTAACTGTGGACGCAAGAGGAAGCTGTCTGAGAGGGATGTTCGGGTGCTGACCCGGATTGTATCCAAAAACATAAAACCACGGCAGATTTAAATGTGCACCTCAACTCTCCTGTTTCCACCAGAACTGTCCGTGGGGAGCTCCACAGGGTCAATATACACGCCCGGGCTGCTGTAGCCAAACCTTTGGTCACTCATGCCAATGTCAAACGTCGGTTTCAATGGAGCAAGGAGCTCAAATCTTGGGCTGTGGACAATGTGAAACATGTATTGTATTCTGATGAGTCCACCTTTACTGTTTTCCCCACATCCGGGAGAGTTACGGTGTGGAGAAGCCCCAAAGAAGCGTATCACCCAGACTGTTGCATGCCCAGAGTGAAGCATGGGGGTGGATCAGTGATGGTTTGGGCATTCCCTTGGCCCAATACTTATGCGTCACTGCCAAGGACTACTGAACCATTCTGGAGGACCATGTGCATCCACTGGTTCAAACATTGTGTCCTGAAGGCGGTGCCGTGTATCAGGACGACAATGCACCAATACACACAGCGAGACTGGTGAAAGATTGGTTTGATGAACATGAAAGTGAAGTTGAACATCTCCCATGGCCTGCACAGCCACCAGATCTAAATATTATTGAGCCACTTTGGGGTGTTGTGGAGGAGCGAGTCAGGAAACGTTTTCCTCCACCAGCATCACGTAGTGACCTGGCCACTATCCTGCAAGAAGAACGGCTTCAAATCCCTCTGACCACTGTGCAGGACTTGTGTATGTCATTCCCAAGACGAACTGATGCTGTATCGACCGCAAAAGGAGGCCGTACACCGTACTAATAAATTACTGTGGTCTAAAACCAGGTGTTTCACTTTCATTGTCCAACCCCTGTATATTCCAGCATATTAAAAAAATAAAAGCCTAGATTCAAAAAAAGATATACAAAGTTCACACACAAATAGATACATGTTAGAGGCTCAGTCATGTATCTCTCAATCTACTCTCTATATGTCTACAGCTATTAATTAATAGTGCGACAGGTAGTGTCACTGTCAAACCTCTCCAGGGCTTCTGGGGTCGTCAGTGAGGAGTTTGTGTTCTTCCTGTGTCTGTGTGGGTTTCTTCCAGGTGTTCTTTTTAGTTTCAACCATATAGTCAAATCACACACTCGTGGGTGGATTGGCCGTACAGTGTGTGTGTGAGTGTGTGATGCACTGTGATGGACGAGCGCCCCATACAGGGTGTGTTTCTACCTCACGCCCCAATGGTTGAACAGGATGAAGCAGTCACAGAAGGGGAATGAGTGAACTAACGAACCTTTGTGTTTTTCTATTAGGGGGGTGTTTTCCTCAGAACAAACCTTCATCTGTCCGTCACTGCCATCCTCCCTGCACCAAGCCCTTCTCTTTCTGCACACAGGTTGTTTTTTCAGATCTGACTCACCAGGACATGTTTACAACTTGTGTTTATACCACGTCCACCCTGACACTGAGTTTGATTTCATTAAGCAATGTGTAGTATAACCTTAGTACTGTGTTTTCCCGAGATGTAACATCTTGTGACATAAACCTGAATGGTGATGAAATAATTAGCTCCGTCTTATCACGACCCCTGTAGTATCTTTCACACATTAATAGCAGCATAACACACTGCTCTGTTAAAGAATGTAATCATCTAAAATAATAGTAGCAGCAGGATTCAATGTGTAATCAAAATGTTATGGTTCAAATATGTTCTCTTTCTCTTCCTGCTCGTCAGAGTGGAGTGTGCGGCTGTGAAAAGGGCTTCACTGAGGTTATGACCTCTCACGGTTTCCTAGACTACTGTACAAGAACACCAGGGCCTGACTATAAGAAGGCAGATGTGAAGACCATTGCTGGACGCCTGAGGCCGAGCCACGTCCAGCACCAGAACAGGCCCAGGGAGTGGGCTCTGCAACCCCTCGGGCCAGGTTTGCAACAACGCACGTATGGATTCCTGTGTTGACTGGTCTGAGTGTATAAGTGTTTGCATGGAACGCATAAAAATGATGGAGTGTGGAGTGTTTTGGAGGTAAATTAGCTGTTTACTATTTGCTAAACGCCTCATTCTCAGTCCAGAGTCTGAAAGTAAACAGTTTTAAATGCAGATCCAGTCACAGTTCCACCAGGGTCATTTCTGTACAGCTGTTATCTCTGTGTTAATTACCAGATGGACGGGTCAGACTGTGGGTGTATGGGCTGATGGCTGCAGGCTTCATCATGATCCTCCTCATCATCACAATGTCTTTTCTGCTGTGGTGAGTTTTGTTTTATCAGTCGTAACTTCACTGTATTTTGCTCTACCACATGTCTGTAAGATGTCAAGCTATTGTTGGTCACAGAGTTCTTTATAGTTATGTGCTCCCCTCTAGTGGTGGACACTGGAAGTGCAAGAACTCTGTTTTGATTCCAAATGAGACAGTCTGTAAACATCTGCTCAACTAATATTTCTTCACAATTAAATTGCGTCCCATTCGATGTTGAACGGTTTCTGTGAAGATTTGATGGTGTTCAGGCATCGGAACATTACTTAGATAAAGTAATCATTGATGGAGCTTCCTCACTCCCAAAAACAAGGCTCCACGGTTCTACAGACTTTATATAGCTGGGGCCCTTTAAATAGCACTAACCTTTGTAACAGTGACATTAGCCCATGTCCAACTTCTCCAGAGAGTGCCTTTTCACTTCCTGCTTCTCTGTCCTGTGTGTTTTCTCTCAGTAAAAACCCAACTGACAGTCCACACACCAGCTGCACCCAAAAAGCTCTGGCACTGGCCTACGATGGAGATACAGACATGTGACCATTCCATCTCTGGACCTCAACTCCAGCTTATGCAACTCCTGAGACCTCCACAGAAGGTCGTTCCAGCTCCAGCAAAAAGAGTTCAAGAACACAAAAGACAAAGACACTGAGCTGTTTTGAACCGAGCCTTGTGCCTCTACATGTAGTATGTGTTTTCGTTTTGTGGGCTAATCAGTTTCAGCAGTCTTTGGATGAGAGCGTTCAGCTTTGGATATCACAGTACAGATTTTAGAGGACCGTGGCCGATGAAAGTGGGCAGAGAATGTGGATCTGGTTTTACATTTTCCTTCAGCATCTGCAAGCATCATAATGTGAGGAGGAAAATAATGAATCCATTTTTGTCAAAACAGACTCCCTTTATGCACTACGTTAGTGCAGTATGAAGTGTAACACTCTATATTAGTGCATCGCCTCTCTGTCTTTCCATTGTAAAATTACATTTTATTGTTGTTTTTTTACGATGGCACATACTGCCTGCTGAATATCCTTGGGCTTTTTTTTTTTTATCTGCCTTTCACTGATCTGATTGTGACAGAATTATCCCATTACGTTGAATACTGATTTTCATCGGGTGCTGCTGTGGCCTAAATCACCCCCAAGCCAAAATCCAGTCTGAAACCCTTTGGGTGAAAATGTCCAATAAGGATCAGCGGTAGTTCTACTTATTTGTGATAATGTATGTTGTAATTGTGTCTTAATTGGTTTATAAATAAATCAGACGATTTTGAGAAAAGACAGCAGTTGCTTTTGGTTGTGCAGCATACATCCATCCATCCATTATCTGTGAGCGCTGATCCAGTTCAGGGTCACGGTGGGTCCAGAGCCTACCCAGTAAACATTTAGCCGTTGATTCAACGTTGAAATGACGTAATGACTGTCGTCTAATCAACGTTCTCTTAAGGTTGAAAATGAAAGTTGAAAAGACGTCCAAACACAGACGTTGAAAAGACGACTATTAGACGTATTTTGGACGTCCATTGACGTTATTAATTGGTCCCGAAATAAATTACTTACCACTTAATAATCCACTTAATAAAGTGATTTACCAATAAATCACCACTTAACTAACTTATTAAGATGGATTTTGGACGTCCATTGACGTTTAAAATATGTCCTTGACGGACAGACTACTTTTAGACCTATTTTGAACGTCCAGGGACGTTCCTTGTTTACTGGGTACCTGGAATCATTGGGCGCAAGGTGGGTATACACCCTGGAGGGGGCGCCAGTCCTTCACAGGGCAACAAACACACACACTCATACATTCACTCACACCTACGGACACTTTTGAGTCGCCAATCCACCTACCAACGTGTGTTTTTGGACTGTGGGAGTCAAAAATGATGTGTTTATTTACAGCATTTTTAAAAGAAAAGCAGCCTCTGACTTGTGTATTTTTATGAGGTTTTATATCTGTATGTAAATCTGAACGTGTTGTACTTTACACTTTACAAACTTCAAAGCCAGAGTGAATTTTGTCTTTCTTCACTACAGCGGTCTGTGCCAATTTGGCTGCTTTCTGTAATTAACAGAACAGAGAATGAGCTCAAATCTGCACATAGTTGTCCACAGCTCTTGGAGAAGGCGATGAAAGCCAGCCAACGAGCCCCAAACCCAGCTGCATCTCACTGCTAATTTAATTTAGTTATTTAGTCTGTCAGATTCTCTTCTGTCTGGAGTGAAATTAAGTGAAGGTGTCACTGAAACCCCACGAATGTTGTGTTCTGTCATCTTCCATCAGTCGCTCACAAATGAACTGGGCCGAGCTCTACTGGTCTAGCTGAGAAGAAGCGGCATCTTGCAATTAGCAGGTTCATTAATAATGTATGTGATCGTTTACAGACAGGGAACAGCTGTGTAAGCACATAAGTACCGCTAGGTGGCAGTGTGACGCAGAATGAAAGCACCTGGGGCCTCGCTTATAAAACATTTGTATATATAAATGTTGTTTAAAGGAGCTTAAATGGTTGTGTAGTTATTTATAATTCACAGTGTGAATTTGATATAAAATAAAATATCTGTACAGATGAAAACAGCGCTAACACATTCCAGGCTAACACAGAAACAACAACACCAGAATGCTACAGGCATTAGCACTGCTGTTGTAATTCCTAAATTTGATTAAATCATTGATATATACTTGATGAGAAATCATCTTGAGAATAAATGTAGGATAGATTTCAACCACGATTTATAAATGAGCTCCCTCATCTGAAGCTGATCAAATGGCTCCAGATAGGCCTATCAAATCAGTGCTAGCATTGAACACCCATTGTCTATCTTTATTAAAATGATCTATTTCATGATCCATGTAAATATTATGAGGTTCACCTTACAGATTCCCTTAGTGTAAAATTACAAAATGTCTGTTGTGTACTAAATGTATTGAAAAAAAGGAAATAGACAAAAAAGAAGAAAATTCGTAAATCCCACAAAGAAGTTGGTGGTGTTCTCAGAACAATGGACTGACTAGAGACCAAATAAAGTGTTTGGGATTATTTAAATCATGAGAAGTAGAAACTTCAACCAAAGGGCTGAAGGTCCCTGTAAGCTCTAGGGGGGGAAAAACGGAAGCTGTAATGAGAGAAAAATGTGAAGACAGTCAATACAGTGCTCTAGGTTTTAGAGCTTTGACCGTATTTCGTTTAGTCAACATTTACTTCGGCAAAGGAAAAGTTCCTCCAGTTTTGTAATTTTCTGCCCCTGATACAAAGCAATTGCAATGTGGGAGAGAATATGGCTGAAATCCATTCAGTAAACAACCTTCCTCCATCCTCTGGTGACATCTGTATTCTGTGCAGGACTCACAATTGACAAGAGCAAATAGAATCCACATATTTGAAGCAGAGTTTTAGACTTCAGCAGTGGCCTGAGGAGGTGTAAAGCTGCAGCCGTGTAAACGCAGCGATGGAGGCCTGCGATAAGCCTCCCCCCAACACAGATATGAAATTGGGTACATTGATTTATGAGCCCAGGTAAAAGGGCCCTATTATCCCCCCAAAAAAGTAAATATTGAAGGCCATTTAGTCATGGAATTATTTTATTGCTATAGTCTTCACCACAAGATTCATAAATCACCAATTATTTATAAATGCGCCCCAAAACTTTGCACTTATTTGAAACATTTACACATCTTTCCCACCCATTTTCTTGTACTAAATATAAATTAAACAGTCTTTCAAAAGTGTAAAGACATTTGTTTAAATTATTGAGCTCCAGGGACCTGGAGGTTGTGGGTTCGAGTCCTGCTCCGGGTGACAGTCTGTGAGGAGTGTGGTGTGTTCTCCCTGTGTCTGCGTGTGTTTCCTCCGGGTGACTGTCTGTGAGGAGTGTGGTGTGTTCTCCCTGTGTCTGCGTGTGTTTCCTCCGGGTGACTGTCTGTGAGGAGTGTGGTGTGTTCTCCCTGTGTCTGCGTGGGTTTCCTCCGGGTGACTGTCTGTGAGGAGTGTGGTGTGTTCTCCCTGTGTCTGCGTGTGTTTCCTCCGGGTGACTGTCTGTGAGGAGTGTGGTGTGTTCTCCCTGTGTCTGCGTGGGTTTCCTCCGGGTGACTGTCTGTGAGGAGTGTGGTGTGTTCTCCCTGTGTCTGCGTGGGTTTCCTTCGGGTGACAGTCTGTGAGGAGTGTGGTGTGTTCTCCCTGTGTCTGTGTGGGTTTTCTTTCGGGTGACTGTCCGTGAGGAGTGTGGTGTGTTCTCCCTGTGTCTGCGTGGGTTTCCTTCGGGTGACTGTCTGTGAGGAGTGTGGTGTGTTCTCCCTGTGTCTGCGTGGGTTTCCTCTGGATGACTGGCTGTGAGGATTGTGGTGTGTTCTCCCTGTGTCTGCGTGGGTTTCCTCCAGGTGACTGTCTGTGAGGAGTGTGGTGTGTTCTCCCTGTGTCTGCGTGGCTTTCCTCCAGGTGACTGTCTGTGAGGAGTGTGGTGTGTTCTCCCTGTGTCTGCGTGGGTTTCCTCCGGGTGCTCCGGTTTCCTCCCACAGTCCAAAAACACATGTTGGTAGGTGGATTGGTGACTCAAAAAAGTGTGTGTGTGTGTGTGTGTGTGTGTGTGTGTGTGTGTGTGTGTGTGTGTGTGTGTGTGTGTGTGAGTGTGTGTGTTGCACTGTGAAGGACTGGCGCCCCCACCTTGCGCCCAATGATTCCAGGTAGTCTACAGACCCACCGTGACCCTGAACTGGATAAGCATTTACAGATAATGAATGAATTTTTAGTGAACTTTGTGTTATCTGAAATGTGTTAAGGTTGTGTTTAGATAAAGCAGTGACTTGCTAAAATCCTGTGTGTGTTATAAACTTGGCTAATGTTTTAAAACTTACTCCAAAGAGACATGAAAATACCCAATTGAATGCAGCATGTTTGTGAAACCAACAAAAATGTAAACAACACAAGCACAAATTCACACACACAAATAAACATTAATTTTTTCACCCTCTAGCCATTAAGCCCCGCCCACAATGATGTTATAAGGGGTGGTTCAACCTGAACTGCCTGATTAAGGGACAAAATCGGGAAGAACACATGCATCCATCTAAAAGTCACAGCAACAAATCTCTTCATTTTAAAGATAAATAAAGGCTGGGAAGCTGTTGCTAACATTCGTAAAAACTGAAATACAGATGTTTTTGCTACATACATATCCACAAATATTATACGTGTATCTCAGGGGAAAACAATGAGAAAAGTACAAACAAAGTACAAGAAAAAACCGAGGATGTGGCCCCTTTAAGAAAGCAGGTAGATAGGTGATACTCCTAAAGCCCTCTATATTGACTATTTTAACATACATGTCCAGCATCGAGATATGCCCCTATCTTAATGTGTCTCTCCAACACCACAACCCTCCCCCCAACACACACACACACACACACACACACACAAAAACACGCACACATTTCTCTCCTCTCCTTCGCTTGCCCTATCTTCCACAACACCCCAGTCCTTTCTTCCTCTTCTCTCTCCTCTATCTCTCCTCTCATCCTCCATTCCCCTCTTCTCTCCTCTATCTCTCCACTCCCCCCACCTCCTGTTGTCTCCTCCTCTCCCTCTGTCTGGAGAGCGCTGCATTAGAGAGAGAAGAGAGAGGAAGCACTCTCTCGCTCAGTGTCTCTGCAAGGCTTATCAGATGAGATAAGGCAGCGAGCGCAGGTCCTAATAGCATCTCTCCACTGCTGGATTCTCCTCACGCTCGCTGGGGAACAAACAAACACATCGTCCAGCCGCAGGCCCATACATCACTGCCCCCCAGAGTCCAGCTCTGCTCTCCCTGCAGCACGCAGCAGCTGCCCACTGGGCCAGCTCCTTCATTACACCCAATACCATCCACTCACAGCACTCTCTAGCTTCAGTACACTGAGCAGCTGCAAGAAGACGGCCGGGAATTTACCTTCTGTACATATTTCCAGCCACATGCTGTACACACACACACACACACACACATTACCTGTGGCTAATGAATAAATGATCAATCCATTAAATATTATTCAATCAATCAGCCATTTCTTCACCGTTTCTTCTGATAAACAAGCGGTTATTTTATAATGTTATAAAACAATAAAAGCCATTGCCACAATGCTTCATCTGCTGCGCTGAGTTGTCTCTGGAGATCGCTGGGATGATACCTCGTTCCATTCGTGTTGATGCCATCCAAGCCCATGTTTCTTTAGAGAGCATAATTGGCGTCAATTTCTGTGTGTGGGATGGCCCCCTCCCTCCCTCCTCTCATTACACAGCACAATGCCATCCTGTACGAGTGTCTGTCAGCTGATGTGTGACCTGGGCAGTCGACTCTCCTCCGGTGTGTTGGGAGGTCCGGGTAATGCTGCATTAGCAGATGTGTCTCAGAGGAAGCATGTGATATCTGTACCCTCCGAGGTGGTGAGGATGTGTTGAAACTGGAGAGTGAGTTCAAAATTTGATACAAAATGTAATTAAAAGTTCCAATTCAATGTAGGGCGGCATTGAGGTAGTGTCGCAGTCGCACAGCTCCAGGGTTGTGGGTTCGATTCCCGCTCCGGGAGACTGTCTGTGAGGAGTGTGGTGTGTTCTCCCTGTGTCTGCGTGGGTTTCCTCCGGGTGACTGTCTGTGAGGAGTGTGGTGTGTTCTCCCTGTGTCTGCGTGGGTTTCCTCCGGGTGACTGTCTGTGAGGAGTGTGGTGTGTTCTCCCTGTGTCTGCGTGGGTTTCCTCCGGGTGACTGTCTGTGAGGAGTGTGGTGTGTTCTCCCTGTGTCTGCGTGGGTTTCCTCCGGGTGACTGTCTGTGAGGAGTGTGGTGTGTTCTCCCTGTGTCTGCGTGGGTTTCCTCCGGGTGACTGTCTGTGAGGAGTGTGGTGTGTTCTCCCTGTGTCTGCGTGGGTTTCCTCCGGGTGACTGTCTGTGAGGAGTGTGGTGTGCTCTCCCTGTGTCTGCGTGGGCAAAATTAAACCCAAAGAAAATTATTATTCTTTTATATCTCGGCAAATCTGAGTTATTCAGAAAATGAAAAAGTAAAAAATAAATACAAGTGCGGTCTGAAACCTGCCGATGCTGTATATAGACTAATGGTAAATGTAACTTAATAATACTGTGTAAATAATGATGTATTTGAGCAGCTGTGCGCTGCAGTTCCAGGAGTGAGCCACACTCAGTGTCCTCTCCAAAAGAACGAGAACCACCAAAGAGCAAAGACCAACAAAGAGTTGAGAAGAAAAATGCGGACGAACGAGTGCTGAAAGCAGAAGAGCCAGAAATGTCTCCTTACTTTTCAAACTTCATCCTTTATTTCATTAAAAGCCTTTTCCGGCTTCTCTGCTCTCGCCTGTTGGCTCCAGAGAGAGAGAGTGTAATTGTGCATGGGAAATTAAGTCTGCCACTTGCTACACTATTTAAAGTACTCACCCTACAGGGATGAAAAGTGTGCCTCTTCACCTAATAACAACTTAGCATTTTTCTACACACACACACACACCCACACACACACACACACACACACACACACATGCGGCATGTTACCTTTTCTTTCCAGCCACCTCACTAGCTTTCATTCTCATGCAAATACAAACAAATCACCAGAATGTTTTTAACTCTAAGAAATCACAGATGCTTTCTGTGATAACAGAAGCATGCTGTGATTTTATCCTAATTTTCACTGGCAGCTCAATGAAGCAAGCAAAGAAAGTCTGTAGGACGTGCAGATTCTTGACACTCAGTCGATACTACATTTGTATTTGTGAGTCGAAAATCTTAAATTAATTTGGTTTGAATTTGATTAAAGTTACTTTTGTGGATGCCTTGAATTCCAAAGTTTCAACAAATTTTATTTACAACATTCTTTTTTTTTCCAGAGGAAATATTCTTGTTCCATCTTGTGAAATACAAACAATTTGAGAGCGCCACCCACTTTGCCATGTGGAAAATGACTTAGATCAAGAGATCTTCATATGGGCCTGTCAGCAACGTGGAGATGTTGACAGCGTTTCAGCCGTCTGCGGTGAAATCTGAGGGTTCAATACCAGGTCCTGTCTCTTTACATGCACTGATGAAAAGTGAAAAAAGACAAGAAGAAGAAGAAAGGTATCAGGTTAATGAAATATACACTGGGCTACAATCCTGGTGTCTTCATCTGGTGCCTTTATTTAGTTCTTTGTATCCGGTTTTACATATCCACTTATAATCATTCATTCATTCATTGTCTGTAACTCTTATCCAGTTCAGGGTCGCGGTGGGTCCAGACCCTACCTGGAATCATTGGGCACAAGGCAGGAATACACCCTGGAGGGGGCACCAGTCCTTCACAGGGCAACACACACACACACACACACACACCTATGGACACTTTTGAGTCGCTAATCCACCTACCAACGTGTGTTTTTGGACTGTGGGAGGAAACTGGAGCACCCGGAGGAAACCCACACAGACACAGGGAGAACACACCACACTCCTCACAGACAGTCACCCAGAGGAAACCCACGCAGACACAGGGAGAACACACCACACTCCTCACAGACAGTCACCCGGAGGAAACCCACGCAGACACAGGGAGAACACACCACACTCCTCACAGACAGTCACCCGGAGGAAACCCACGCAGACACTGGGAGAACACACCACACTCCTCACAGACAGTCACCCGGAGCGGGAATCGAACCCACAACCTCCAGGACCCGTGTGACTGCAACACCTACCTGCTGCGCCACCGTACCGCCCACTTATAATCAAATAGCATCAATTGTTTATAAGTGCATTAAAAATCAATTGTTGAAAATCAATTGTTGTTTGTTAGCCGGCATGAACTGTGGGGAAAAGTGCACACTCTGATGTGTACACTCCAAAATGTCAACACGGTGTAACCGAAAAACCCCAAAATAAAAAGCATATAAACGTGTATCGGGTGAGTGAGTGTTAGCTGAAAGATAGTGTTGCCTCTCGACTTTTGAGGGTCAAAAAACAATAACTCCCAACTCAAAGGTTTCTCGTGCTCAGTCACATAGTGTTTCGGAGGAAGCCTGTCCCCAAGTAACATCCCTGGCACCGGAAGAAGCACTTTAAAACACTCTCGCTCATGAAACATGAATAAGAGATGTGTTATCTTGGTGACAGACTGCTTTTAATACCTTGACGTTTTCTCCTCCGATCAAATCTCCCATTTGTTTTGGGCGGCAGTTTAATCAGCTGGGGCGGCGAACACACGGCCAGAAGCTTCCCCCGCTCCAGATCAATAGAGGTAGGCCTATTGATGAGAGTCCGATAGAGGCCACTGGAGCCACCTGTCTGCGCACGACCCAATCGATTTCATTTTCTCAGATCCGTCTCCACCCGCCACCTTTGTATTTTGCCCCATTTCAGACAGCCGTTATCCATCAGTCGCGGGGAGCGGCCCGACCCGGTTATGAGTTGCCTTTCTCGGGAACGCCGCCCACTCTGGACAGCTGCCGAGAGTGATGGCACTTGCACGGGGATGTTTTACACACAAGTCGACAGGGCGCAATGCGGCCTCTGTCCATCATCCTTAGAGGGAAGGGTCAGTTTTTCACCTTGAGACATAGCACCTCAGTCAGGCTCAAGTCCTATCTCTCATGTCCCACAGCTGTTTCAGTTTCACTGGTTTTCAACAAATTCTTCAGTTAAAAATATAGAAACCGTGTTTCCTAACCTAAAGTCTGCTCATTTAAATATGCTGTCTTAGGTGCTTCATACGCATTGCACTGGAGCTACGTGGCTAATGCAGATAACAAGTGATGGAAGTGTGTCAACTGCACACCTAAACTCAAACACACGTTCCTGTGCAGTATCTCAGTCTGTAGAGGACTGAATGTAAACATTTTGAGCAGGTTGTTCTGGAGATTAAGTTAGATACAAAACATTAAAACTGTTAGCACAAATCAAAATATTGTCGTACTGAAATTAAAAATTACAAGCTGTTTGCAAAAGCTCCACAGCTCAGATATTGAAACAATGTGGCTTTTAATTGTCAAAAACACAATCAGCATGTGAGACCTTTATTTTGAAATTCCAAACAAGGAAGTGCTATTAGCACTATTAGCATTATTGCGCCAGGGGGGGAGTTTTATAGAAGCTCTGTTGTTGACACAAATTCCATCACTTGATCAAAATCTGAAGTGTCTTTGTACACTAAACATGCCTTTGTTGATACTGACATATATTGTCGCAGTCACACAGCTCCAGGGACCTGGAGGTTGTGGGTTCAACTCCCGCTCCGAGTGACTGTCTGTGAGGAGTGTGGTGTGTTCTCCCTGTGTCTGCGTGGGTTTCCTCCGGGTGCTCCGGTTTCCTCCCACAGTCCAAAAACACACGTTGGTAGGTGGATTGGCGACTCAAAAAAAGTGTCCATAGGTGTGAGTGAATGTGTGTGTGTGTCTGTGTCGCCCTGTGAAGGACTGGCGCCCCTTCCAGAGTGTATTCCCGCCTTGTGCCCAATGATTCCAGGAAGGCTCTGGACCCACCACGACCCTGAACTGGATAAGCGCTTACAGATAACGAATGAATGAAAATAAATGTTGACATGAAACAGCAAGCCAAGGACTATTATAAGCCTAAAATTATAATTTGCTAACACCCTGTTTATCTTTGACATCTATCTTTGTCATTTAGTCCCTCCACTAAGCATTGTTCTGAACGCCACCATCAAATGGACGTTAAAAAGTCTTTGTCTCTCTTTTGATGCTGGTTTAACTACCTCTGAGGAGAGAAAAAACGAGCAATAAGGCGTCTTCGGCGTGTTTAATGAGTATGTCTTCGATATTTGTGGCTTTCCTATTAAACAAGACGTATTCCTTCTAATGATGACACCTTGCCAGCTTCTTCAAAGCTTTCCAGGTTCTTCAAAGCCCACGGCAGACTCCCCACAACACTTCCTTCTCTCTGCGTCTATGTTCTTCCAAAATGTTACGTCTACTGTGAGTCACAAAGATAATGCGGTTTTGTAGGAAAAGCATTGAGCTCAGCTTCAGAACGTATATAATTCACTGTATGTTCAAAGCTATGCCCCAGCGTCCACATTCATGAGCGTGATTTCCTCTAAACCTCTTATCATTGAGTTTGAAACAAAGGACTGCGACTGGGGAATATGATGAAGCTGTCTGTGAACGCTCACTGAAGGAAGCTCGGCGGTAATTAAAGCCCCAGGCAGCACATCACACGCAGGTATTACATTCAATACATTGTGAAGTGGCTCACGAGTAACATTTATCGCTTGGACGCCTCTTTGTCGATTCTTGCCTGCCGATAGTGTTGTCAAGGCAATAAGGTCACATCAGAGCCAGAGGGAAGAATTACTGTAGCTAACATTGTCCAACCTGTGGAACACTGTTCCATCGCTGAGATTTAGTGGCATGTTGCTCAACTTAGAAGACTAGCAACTGGACTGAATAGTGCTAATCTGAGGCCATTACATGAGAAAGACAGCGAGATGACTGGTCTCCGTGTCTCTTAGGGATTTTGAATATGATTTTTAGTGAAGACCAGAGTAAGCCAGATTAACTGATGTATGACTTTTTGTTGCATTAATAAGAGCTTGATATTTTGATGTATTCAAATTGTACCATCCATTCCAAATCTACATAAACACTCCTTTATGAATTTGTCATAGCTGTGACTGGCTTTTTAAGTTTAACGTATAAAGAGAGATTGGAAAGTGGTTGAGTAAAAACGTATGGCGTTTTGTTAAAGGCACACAGACGTTACAAGTGGACATCAGGGGAAAAAAACCCTAGAGCAATGCATTGTAGGTTTGAGGATTCCAACTTGCTTGACCTGGTGACAAAAAAAGCCATGCAAAGAAATCCAACAAGAAAATACTGGAAGAGGACGAGAAAAAGGCGAAGCAGAGAGAGCGCGAGAGAGGGAGCAACACAATGGACTCCCAAATCCCGTGCCGGATTTGATCTTCCAGCTTGTGGCACTGGGAGTTCTGTAATTACGGCAAAGTGTCGGGCCGCACGAGTCCTTGACCCACTTCTGGCGTCTTATCACCGCAGCCAAGCACACGCTCTCCCCCTTTCTCTCTCTTCCCTCTCTATCTGCTCTTTCTTCTCAAGCTTGTTCAATCGTTCTGTGGAGAGAGAAAAAAACCTTCTCCAAAAGAGGGACTTGAGGGTAAAAATTGAGTGTGTAAATGCTGTTTTGTGAGACGGGTGGTGGCCGTATGCCCGGGCTGTTGAGGCAGCGGCGGCTCGTTCCAGCAGACGGAATTACTCTGGCCCTGTGTCTCTCTCACTCTCTCTCTCTCTCTCTTACTCTCTCTGTATGTGCCACGTTTGGCGCTTGGGGCCTGGCCTGGCACAGCACCTCATCATCTCCCTAACCCAGACACCATTCAGCCCCGCGCCGCAATCCGCTCTGTAATACGAGGCTTTAACCGCGGCCAGCCCGGAGCGAGGCAGCAGCCATATTATATTTCGTTCTATCCATTTCTTTCCTGAGAGAGAGAGTTGATGGTCTCGCTTCGGGCGATGCTCAATGCTTGAACATCTCTCTTTTAATGCCAAGCTATAAAGGCACCAAGAGCAAGAAGCACATCCCGGCACGTCTTCTCCGGGCCTGCTACGTGCTCGGCTGATCTCTATGTCATGCTAAGACATCTTTATGGCAGTGCTGAGTTTATGATGCAGTGTGATGTTGAGAGTTCTGTGAAAACTACAATAACCTTATTGAATGAACATCTGAGTTAGTGACCAGACAGAGCCAAGCTGAACTCAAAATGCAAAAGGGTTTCTGGGCAAACAACCCCTGCCTTGGGTTGTTAGGAACCACCGCAACTGTAAGCATTCTTCAAAAAAACCAAGGAACTGAAAGCAAAGCTTGTAGATCTTCACGTTACTGGGTCTGAAACATGCTCAACCAATCTCTATGCTAATGCTAATGCTAATGCTAATGCTGCCTTTTCTTATTTGTAATAAGAAAGAGTCAATATTTCTTTGAAGTGGGCTGAAGACCCTAATCTGTACCTGGTCAATGACATAAGATGGGAAAACTGACTAAAATGGCACCACGTTTCACTGCTTCACTGAAAATGATCAAACATCCTGCTTTCTGCCAACATACAAACATAGCGTCAGACATCTTTACACCAATGCTGTGTTTAAAATGCAGCATAATGTTTAGCTTTCTCTGGAAACCGCAGCCTTATTGAATCAATGTTGGAGTCATTGACAATAACTGAGTTAAGCTGATTGCAGATACCAAAGAAATTCAATCTGCAGTAACAGCTGCTTTCACATGTTCATCTGATCCATTGCAACCAATGGTGAGTCTTCCATAAAAAGTCAAGAAACAGACAGTGGAGTTGATAGCGGGCAGCAAAGGATAACATCCTTACACATGGCCCTACAGTATATTCAACCAGTATCTACATCACGCTAAGATGTCTTTAAAGTGATGCTTGATTTTATGATGTAGAACTCCAGCTGAACTCCTATCTGAACCACTATCTTGGGGTTTCCACACTATTACTGCCATTGGCGAGTTTGTGTGGAGCACCAAGAAACACAGTACAAAGCTTAGAGATTTTTTTATTTTATTTTTTTCAATACTAGAAGCGAGAATAAGATGTCAACGCACCATCACTGAGCCTGAAACATTCTCAGCCAATCCTTATGTCTCACTAAAATGTCTATATATTGTGATGTCGAGCGTTCACTGAAAACCGCGACCTTATTGAATCCATTGAACGCCTGAGTCATTGACCAGACTGAGCCGAGGTGAACTCAGATATAAAAACCCATTCTGCAGGAACAGCCGCTCTCATGGGTTTTTCTGATCCATTGCGAGCAATGGCAAGCCTTCCATGAAAAGCCGAGAAACAGAAAGCGAAGCTTATGGATCTCTTCCTTCAGTGCCAGCGGAGAGCGGCGGATGCTCTTAAGGTTAATTAGAAAAACTATCAGTGTTTTTCTGGAGCAGATACAGCTGAGGAGTTCCGGCCGCCGGTCGTCGTGGTAATCAACAGGCAAAGACAGTGCTGCAACAGCAGCAATACATCACTGTCACTCGGCCAGCCGTCTCCACGACTACCACTCCAACCCCGCCGTCGTCACTGCGCCGTGACCTGGGTGCTAATATGTATCCGAGTCCGCCAGCCTAGACAGGAAGTGACTGATGTAACTTTGAGTCCATTTGTAGCATTACATGGATTTGTGGAATACACTGTGATGCTGGTGTCATAACAAAAAGCATCACGCCGCAATCCGTCTTCCACAGGTTACCAGCTGAATACTGACTTAAGCTGCAGCTAAAACATTAAATGCACATAAGGTTGCACTTACAACAAACACCACTCTATCAACCAAGACTTTCTTGAATCTCCAGTGTGGTTCTTTTAATGATTTATTCATTCATTCATTCATTTTCTATAGCTGCCTTGTATGATTTAGTCTACACACAATCAACTAAGGGTATGCTCACACAAACATAGTGTTCAAACTTTAACCACTTCAGCAGCTTCAGCATCGTGACCACACCCTTACCCTCTCTGTAAAATACGTGGATCGTAATGATCCTACTGGGAGCATTACAAAGAAAAGAAGAGCATACTTCATAATCCTCACTAAAGACGTCTGCATGCTAGAACACAAGGTAGTCGCTGTTCTGAAGTCACAGTGGTTCAGCTTTCATAATCAATGCTGAAGTAGTGTTTGCTGTGAGGTTATTTCGCACTGAAAAGGACACAGTGTATCTGCAGCTTTACTTTGAGTTTCAAAGAGTTAATAAGCACTAGCTGCTGTTACACTGGGTAAAAGTCCTTGTGTTCTTCTCTGGCTGGAATTTGACATCACCATCAATTCTCCCCTGATTACACAGATAAGGGGCAAGCTATTATTCCAGTTTGTCAGGCATTATGCTAAACTCTCTTTCTCCCAGTGAAAACACAACCAGGACTCAGCACAAAGTCAGCACAGCCCCTCTGCCCCGTCTTCGGCGTGAGACGCAGAGGCCGACCTTCTGAACCTCTTTAACACCGATCCCTCCCATCCCACATGATCCTGCACTAGCCTTTTCTCACTGAGACTGACTCACTAGATAAAAACCAACATGTAACATGGGTCTGGCTTTAAACCTTGTGCTGAAGAACACACAGCATCATCACTGTCAGAACAAAACCTTGTAGAAATCATACTGTAGATTATTTAAATGAGTGTATTCTTGGTTTTGGACCATAAACAAAGACTGAAGGAGTACAGTGAGGGTCACAGAAATGTGAAGAAAGATAAGTGCTCTTTGGGCTTTGGTGAAAAAACACACACTAATACTAATTCCTTTTCAAAATGTATTCCTCCCTGCATCCAGTGATCCAGTGAAAGTCATTATGGGTGGCATGGTGGTGCAGCAGGTAGTGTCGCAGTCACACAGCTCCAGGGACCTGGAGGTTGTGTGTTTGATTCCTGCTCCGGGTGACTGTCTGTGAGGGGTGTGGTGTGTTCTCCCTGTGTCTGCGTGGGTTTCTTCCGGGTGACTGTCCGTGAGGAGTTGGTGTGTTCTCCCCGTGTCTGCGTGGGTTTCCTCCGGGTGCTCCAGTTTCCTCCCACAGTCCAAAAACACATGTTGGTAGGTGGATTGGTGACTCCAAAGTGTCCGTATGTGTGTGTGTGTGTGTCTGTGTTGCCCTGTGAAGGACTGGCGCCCCCTCCAGGGTGTATTCCCGCCTTGCGCCCAATGATTCCAGGTAGGCTCTGGACCCACCGCGACCCTGAATTGGATAAAGGTTACAGATAATGAATGAATGAATAAAAGTCATTATGTCATTGTAATCCAATATTTCAAGTATATTTTAATCCATTTTTACGTTATATTAATATTAAAATAACAAGCAGATGGTTATAGTCATTGCTGATGCAGTGGAGTAGAGACAGGAGGAGATATATTTTGTATTTCCAGTGAACAAGGGAAGCTTTGTAATTGAACAGACAATTAATGAAGGTTCACTCTTTGAGTGACGACGCTGTCGGCGTATTGTGCTTTAATAGAGTGAGGAGAAGTGATAGGTGTGTGTTTGCCAGGAATCAAAATCAATCATGGAGCATCACGCAAAATGTCAATTAATTAATCTCTCTCTGCTTCATTTGATTCTTAGATTGTAATTAAACGATTGTCAGATATGAACTTTACAGTCAAGCACTGCATCTTTGCACAGAGACAGCGGTAATTGAATTATAATCACGTGAGATCAAGGAATGAATGAGAGTAAACATCTTGATGGCTCTTGAGATGACGTTAGATAAATGGAAGGGGTGTGTGTGTGAGTGTGTGTGTGTGTTCAGTGGAAGACCCTTACAAATCTTCTTATAAATCGTTTCCATATAGATTTACACGGATATCACACTCCATGACATTTCTGTTTCAAGGTAGCACAGAGTGTTACGAGGGCAAAACTGAGTCACTGAAACTTGCTCAGGTTTTGTGTAGAGCTTCACACACACCAGAGAATGCCCCCCAGCCACGGCATCTTAATGTCAGTGGGAAATTAAAAGGCTTTTACCTTCACCGGGGGGCTGAATTTTAATACAGGCCCTTACTAATGCCAACACACTGGAGATTCGGACAGGTGACAAGGTCAGTGAGTACTGATTAAACATGAATGCTGCAAGAGGTGGCCTTTGAGCAGAAAAAGAAGCACAAAAATACCGTGCCACAGTATACCTTTAAACCTGTAAATGCTAAAAGCTTTGCCTTTTCTATTGGCTTCAGTGCGTGTTTCTATCACTCAATGCTGCTGAAAGCTCAATTACCATCGATGTGTTAATGGTTCTTGGGAATAAGAGTGCTCTCATGCATGTACACAACTCTGGTCAAAGCATTGTGCCATCCTCTGAAAAAGAAAAAAAATGTATTCATCGTTTTTACCAGCATTTTTATACCTTCTTATGTGGAAGTTTGAGGTGTGAGAGAAAAAATTAATTATTTGGCTTACCATTGATTACGTACGCTCCGGGTGCTTGGGTTTCCTCCCACAGTCCAAAAACACACGTTGGTAGGTGGATTGGCGACTCAAAAGTGTCTGTAGGTGTGAGTGTGTGAGTGTGTGTTGCCCTGTGAAGGACTGGCGCCCCCTTCAGGGTGTGTTCCCGCCTTGCGCCCAATGATTCCAGGTAGGCTCTGGACCCACCGCAACCCTGAACTGGATAAGGGTTACAGATAATGAATGAATGAATGAATGAATAGCTCGTAAATAATTTCATATGTCAGTTAGGTTTTTACACTAATACTTAAAGGGAAGGACATAGCCAATGATACAAGACTGTTAGAATTAAAACTTTTTTTTTTCTAATGAACTTTGTGAAATTTTGTAGAAGTTTTTATTTTTTATGTTTTTGGATTTTTTGTTTCTTAATTTATAAATCTTTTACAGGAACTGTGTAACTGAGTAAAACGTCTTCAATCATCATCACAATTAAGAGATTTAATTACTGAAACAACTGAAATTATTCATATTATGTGAAATGAAGGCGAATTCTAAGTTAGCAGGGAAGCTTTTCCTTTTTTCTGAATGAAAAGTAACAAAGCAAGACACTTTTCACTTTAAAATGCAGTGTTTATTTCCTTTACATTTTTGTGGGTCTGATGTGAGAGTTACAGTAATTATCCTATGTGGTTAGCAGTCTGTACTGGTACACAGAGGTTCTCGGTCGTTCTATAATGTGTCTTTGCTATTCTCATGAGAGAATTCTAACGACGGAGAGCTGGAAACCAAAATTCATTCATTCATCCATTATCTGTAAGCGCTAATCCAGTTCAGGGTCGCGGTGAAACCAGAATGCTAACTGGAATCATTGGGCGCAAGGCGGGAATACACCCTGGAGGGGGCACCAGTCCTTCACAGGGCAACACAGACGGACACTTTTGAGTCGCCAATTCACCTACCAACGTGTGTTTTGGACTGTGGGAGGAAACCAGAGTAAACCCACACAGACACAGTGAGAACACACAACACTCCTCACAGACAGTCACCCAGAGGGTGACCCACGTGGACACAGGGAGAACACACCACACTCCTCACAGAGGGTCACCAGGAGGAAACCCACGCAGACACAGGGAGAACACACCACACTCCTCACAGAGGGTCACCAGGAGGAAACCCACGCAGACACAGAGAGAACACACCACACTCCTCACAGAGGGTCAGCCGGAGCGGGAATCGAACCCACAACCTCCAGGTCCCAGGAGCTGTGTGACTGAGACACCACCTGCTGCGCCACCGTGCCGCCCTGGAAACCAAAATAAAAATCAGAATGTTTTAATACATTGTGATACAGAATACAGAACAACGTGACAAATAACCTTTAAAACTCAGGTTGCCCCTTTAAATCTGCTCTTATCTGGGATACAAAGATGTAAGTATAGAAATGTAATGTAACCATTTTGCTGAATTCTGCTCTGACCTTAATCTTATACACCAAGCCCCTGAATTCAAAAGCTTTTTTAGACCCTGATTAGAAGCTGTGACCTGCAGCTAGGCCCTTGATTATCGGGGGGGTTAGATTAGGTTTGAAACCAATCAGAGTATGGCAGCAGGAGAAGGGTCAAATACAGTCTGGAAATTTGTAGATTTTTAAGCTTGTTGGAAAAAATGTAATTATGGCATTGCTTTTGCACAGACATACAATTCTGAAAAAAAGTTCTTTATTTATTTTGAGGAAAATATGAAGAAAAAAGCTTAGGAAATGCAAAAAAAAACATAATAGTCATCCAGGATGTGGTCTTCACTGTGGTCTTCATTGTGGTCTCATTCATGGATGTGAACGCTGTACAATAAAAAATCAGGACAGGAAAATTGTGTATTGGACTTTGGTAGAGAGTACCCTGGAAGGAAAAAAAACAAAAAACAAATGGATACTTGACCAAGCAAGGCTCATTTCTCACTCAAAGCCCAGATAACTACACTAAATCTCCCTCATTTTGGACTTATTATGAAGACAACCCAACAAGATGGATAGAGACAATCAGAGGAACCGTGAGGAAGCTATTAAGGGCCCTAAAATCCAAACAGAGGAAAAGATACTCTGGAGAAGACTCCTCATATTGTTCAGAGGACACAGAATGTATTGTTGTAGTAAACAATAAAAAATAATAATCATTATAAGCATAACCGAGATGAACAATACTTACAAATTACTGCAAAACCCTGACATTCTTTACTCTTTCACACGCAGAAAACACTTGTCGGGAATCAGATACTAAATCCTTCCAGGGTGAGAAATAGCTACTTCTCGGGTTGTCATCAGCCGCAGCCATGTTCTGTGGTGTTATTATTTAAATCTTTATAAGTCTGTAACAATTGGTCACAAAAGAAGACAGGTGTTACCTCGTGGACAGCTTTGATATTATTTCTGACCACATTGTTAACACCACTCAAGTATAAATCAAAAAGGGGTATAATTACAGTTGGCGCGAGCATAAATTAAAGCCCTGCTTTCTTCTCAGGAGAACAGCGATCCTCAGAGACTGTGTGGATGGCAATAAAACTTATATATAATGGTTTTCGAGAGGCTTTTTTTTCCCTTTCCCTGATGGATTCCTTTTACCCATTTATCTCCGATGTCAAGGATGACCAGTTTCTACCGTGTGTTGGAGTCTGAAAGGACAAAAGCTAGCACAGACCATTTTCTTTTCTTTTTTTTAAAAATCCAGATTTTACCCAAATTTTCACCAGTTAGCCAAGACTCACTGTCTCACATGGTACTACCAACAGGAATACTGCAGGGAGTACACACTTCCTCAGAGACATGTGAAGCCCCAGGGCATTTCTACATTCTCTGGGTAAAGAATTGTAACTACCTGGCTCTGCTGTGCTATTAACACATGCACTGGCTAGTACCATGCTGAGTGGGGTGGAAGCAGGAGGGGGGTCAAACTAACAACCCAGTGGGAGCGAGGCAAATTGTGCTTTCTTGGAATCCCAGCCATGGATGGCTGGGGCAAGCTTATTCTGAGTGTGGTCAATTTCTTGAACCACTGGATACTGAACACAATACACATAACAAACACCCCATCAGGACAAACCTCGGGCCATAAAATGGAATGACCTGTAAGGAGTGGGCTGGTGGCCCAAAGCAAGACTTTTATTATGTCCCTCAGTAAACACATTCACAAAACAAGTGAAATAAGAAATAAACAACAATAATACAGCATATGGCCACTTGGGCTTGTCTCATATACATTAATTCCCTAACGTTTCATCTTAAAAATACAAGAATTCCACTGCGCATTGACACACACACACACGTTACATTAGATTGGTCTAATCTTGCCCACATCAGTGGAGAGAGAGGGACTGTGCTATTCTTCCCACCCACCGAGCACAGCCAATTACTCACACACTCCCAACTACAACTCCCCACACAGACATGCAGGATTTATTTTCTCCTGCTAATCAAGCACACCTGTGTCTAATCTGCTCAAGCTCCCACAGCATTTACACAAGTGCATTTAAATATATTTAGATTTGTGGCACTTAGCAGGCGCTCTTATTCAGAGGGACTTGGATAAGGAATTTGACATGGTGTCATGATAAAATATTTCAGGTCTTCTGTGAATTGCTACTATGTAATTAGAGAGTACTGGAAACACTTCACAGTAGATCGTCTAAGGCTGTGACACCTTTGCCGATTGCTGTAAACCTATATGAAAATCTATAAAGGGTAACTCCAACAAGTATTGATTGTCATAACAAGGGACACTGCAGAAGGTGATTGCTAATAAATTTCATTACATGTGCTGTAAAAGATGAATTAGCATTTAAACACATTTTGTTTCTCATATAAACTCTTCCTTTTTTAATACATACACTTTGTAGATAAGTCAAATAAAAGTAGGTCTAGGCAACATGAGGATTAACAGCACTAGATTTGGAACATTACCCCAAAAGGACCTATGTTATGTCCTTTATTTCTTTTTAGTTTTGTTTCATTAGCTTAGCTGCTAGTGTTAGCACAAACAAATGCTAGCCCCTGCTAAGATAACAATCTTCGCAACATCAGTAGAACAAAATGTAGATGTTAACATACATAAATGTGTGTCTTGTATCTTTTTAAGTGATTAGCGTTTAGCTTTTTTTTACCACTCCATCACTGATCATAATACTTTCTAGTGAGAAGCTGACTAGCGCGCCCTTAATCAAACTGATGCCTGTTCTGGCTAAGATCATGGTGGTTCCTGGACCCCTGGCTACAGATGGTAGTGTCATTACTAGGGATCAACTTTGCAATCACTTTTTGATTTAAGCTGTTGTCTTTAGAGAAAAGACATGCCATTTCATAAGAATTTAAAGCCTTCCAAAGATGAATACTCCATACTGTCATTTTCTGAAACCCATGCAGACAATGGGAGACTCCCACCAGTGACCCACTTACAGTGACCCAAAGTGAGGATCAAACCCAGGACCCTGGAGCCGTACGGCAGCAGGAACATTACCTGTAATGCCCCTTAAGAGTTTACACATACAGAAATCAAGCACTATATCAAGCATTTTTTTTCAGATTCATGATAAATATTTTAATTCTACATTTACAGTCAAAATCATTATTTATATATGAATGTATTCAGTATCACTCATGAATACTGACGAGTGCATGGGTGTGCCATAATTCACACTAGCAGTTGTGAATTGCTGCGTACGTTCTACTCAGTAATGAGGTCACTGACTGTAAGCGTCTGGCACTGCACAGGTTATCAGAGTTTACATCAACCTCTTTCAGTAATTAGTGTTATTTGCAATATGCACTTTATATATTGCATATGCAAATGTTACAGCAGGAACACCTTCCCTTTCCAGGAAGCAGTCAGTAGAAGCAACACACACACACACACATACACACAGCACAGACCACAGACATCCGATGTGTGTGCATCAGCAAACTCAAGGATGTCACCAAGTAAGAAATATGTTCTTCCTGCACTGACTGTGTCTAGTCCAATAGCTTGTTTTATTGAGCCATTAAATGGAATGGAGGTGCTAAAATTTGTAAATACTTCATAAAATGTGTGCAAATGTGTAAAAAACAAAACATGGCGTTTTTATTATTGTTTGGGGTGGCCATGTTTTAAATAGGATTAGTAGAGAAACTCTGACACCTCCATGTCACTAGGTGTCTTTATAATGTAGGACTGCTGTGATGCGCTTCAGAATCACAGCGGTTCTTATATGCAATTACCTGCTACAAGGACATATCTGTTGATATCTCTTACATAAAACATGTGATTAGGGTTATACTTAGTCCACACATGTTAAGAATGGGGACATCTTTAAAAATAAATGGAAACACTCAGCATGACGTCTGCTCACCTGGAAACATTAGGTACATTTTAGAAACACACCATGGACCAAGGGCCGGTCCATCTCAGGGCATTACACTCTCCTTCAGACACTGGAGCAGCTGGAGGAAAGCCATACAGATATAGGAGAACACACCAAGCTTCTCACAGACATGCTCAAGGTCTCATGGTGTATGAAGGAAACTCACACAAATGGACTTTCAAGAGAAACATTATACCATCTGATGGTCCCAGTGGACTTGTTTGAGGACCTGGAGTCTCCAGCATAAAAATCATGAGCTGTGGCTCAAATTAGTGTTTAATCAGTGTTAAATGGTGTTGCTTATAATATATTATGATCATATATTGATGTTCGTTGAGGTACTTCCCTAATACTCTACCTTTAGCTAACAACATTCATTCATTCATTCATTATCTGTAACCCTTACCCCGTTCAGGGTCGCGGTGGGTCCAGAGCCTACCTGGGAATCATTGGGCGCAAGGCGGGAATACACCCTGGAGGGGTCGCCAGTCCTTCACAGGACAACACACACATTCACTCACACACTCACACCTACGGACACTTTTGAGTCACCAATCCACCTACCAACGTGTGTTTTTGGACTGTGGGAGGAAACCGGAGCCCCCAGAGGAAACCTACACAGACACAGGAGAACACACCACACTCCTCACAGACAATCACCCGGAGGAAACCCATGCAGACACAGGGAGAACACACCAAACTCCTCACAGACAGTCACCCGGAGGAAACCCATGCAGACACAGGGAGAACACACCACACTTCTCACAGACAGTCACCCGGAGGAAACCCACGCAGACACAGAGAGAACACACCACACTCCTCACAGACAGTCACCCGGAGGAAACCCACACAGACACAGGGAGAACACACCACACTCCTCACTGACAGTCAGCTGGGGGAAACCCACGCAGACACAGGGAGAACACACCACACTCCTCACAGACAGTCACTCGGGAGGAAACCCACGCAGACACAGGGAGAACACACCACACTCCTCACAGACAGTCACCCGGAGGAAATCCACGCAGACACAGGGAGAACACACCACACTCCTCACTGACAGTCAGCTGGGGGAAACCCACGCAGACACAGGGAGAACACACCACACTCCTCACAGACAGTCACCCGGAGGAAACCCATACAGATACAGGGAGAACACACCACACTCCTCACAGACAGTCACCTGGAAGAAACCCACGCAGACACAGGGAGAACACACCACACTCCTCACAGACAGTCACCCGGAGGAAACCCATGCAGACACAGGGAGAACACACCACACTCCTCACAGACCCGGAGCGGGAATCGAACCCACAACCTCCAGGTCCCTGGAGCTGTGTGACTGCGACACTACCTAGCTAACAACATGTTGGTAACAATTTATTGTATTTTTTTTTTATGTATAGCTATATTAAAGGGCACTACTAATACCATTCTCTTCACTTAAAGTCAGGTCAGGCTTAAGACAAGTCAAGATAATATAAGTCACAGAAATCCATGTGCTGAAGCTTAAAAAAAAACAGCGATGCTTTTTTTTCCGCTGCTTTCCTCAACCCAAAACACAAATTCAGACATGAATAAAACAGAGACTTTAAACCTTGTCAGTTTCTGTGATGAAAGGCAGGAGCTGGCAGAGGCCTGTCAGGAGTGCTGCCTTATCGCCTCGCGTGCCTCTCTCTCCTTCTCCTTCTCCTTCTCTCCCCATCTCTCCCCCCACCCCTCCCACCCCTGTCTCTCTCTCTCTAGCTCTGCTTCTTTCTCTTTTCTCTATTGAATTTGCCTCTCTCTCAATCTTTCTCTCACTCGTCTTTTTGCTCACCTACCTTCTCACGCTCCTTTTCAATCACTTTTTTCCCTATTTTCCCTCCTCTCTCACTCTTCTTTCACATGCACACACACTCCCTGTCTCTGTTTCTCTATCTGTCTCTCTCTCTCTCTGTCTCTCTCTCTCTCTCTTTCTCCCCTACAGCAATGCCGCTGTCCTTTCTTCTGACGAGCAGCAGGAGAGAGGAGGAAGTGTGGGACGCTGAGTTTTTTTTTTTTTTTTTTTAAGAAGCGCATCTGAAGGTGCTGAAACTCCTATTGAGATGAAGGGTGTTTTCTTGGGAGCAGACAGACAGGCAGGCAGACAGACACAGAGACAGACAGGGATGTATGTGTTTTCTCTGCCACCTTATCGTTAATGGCTAAATGCTGATTAACTTCAAAAGAGCGCTCTCTTTTGAATGGTATGTTGCTGGTGTTTTCCAATTAATTCTTCTTAATTAATCACACCAGCCGAGGATCTCCGAGCTTTGTGCTTATGTTGATAATTGCTTGTTTTGAAATGGGTAGTCTGTCAAGAGTTCTGTCCTGGAGCATGAAGCAGGAACACTTCAAAGGGGTCTCTCTCTCTCTTGCACATTCCCTCTCTCTGTCTCACTCTTCTCTCTGCCTCCTCTCTCACTCTCTTACTTCCATCTCTTTCTCTCACTCAATCTGCTCACTTTTCTCTCGGCTCCCTCTCACTCTCTTTGCCTCACTCCCTTTCTCTCTTCCCACTCTGTTTGCATACGATGCACTCAGGCCACAAAAAATATGCCCATCCACCTCAGTATGACTTCTTACTTTTGCGCAAGTGAAGTTTCATAAGTCTGACATGTGTTCACATAAATATCAACAGTGTGTAGTTTCCTTTCTATTCTTTTCTAATCTAGTGACTGATACAGTTGAAATGCCACCTTTACCTTTCTGATGCCTTTTAAAAAGTAAGCATGCAGCACAACATAAAGCTATTATTAAGAATTTATGGCACAGAGACAGGCCTGCGTTTGTACGTGTGTGTGTGTGTGTGTGTGTGTGTGTGTGTGTGTGTGTGTGTGTGTGAGGAAAGGTCAGCACGAAGTTCAAGCATTATTAAAAGAAGCCTCCTACGCTTAGTGTCATGTGACTGCAGCTGATTTAGGCCCATGCTTGTTGCCCTTTACCTCTGTGAGGCCAGGAGGGATTCAGACTACGATACACAGTCCTCAGAGACCGCTGGGGTGGCATAAGGGGTCAAGTAGCCTGACCTTAGACCCAGACAGGTTTTTATTTTGTTGTTTTAGCCTCCTAAGGCGGATGGGCACTTTTTTTTTAAAAGAATTTCAAAGGTATAGAGAAAATAACACCATCAACAAGACCATCAAAGCTGTTTCCTATCATCAGGTGAACAATCCTGAAAACCCGAGAATGTCTAATCGCCACCTTACACCTGAAAACATACACATTTCTGCCCATTGTTCCACTGTGGGTCTGAAAGAATGTGAGGGTGCCTTTTCTAAAGAGGGATAATGCTGGAAATATGGAGGCTGCGGTAAAGATAAAGGGGGACACAACACACTGAAATAAAGCAACACAAAGCCCTCAGATGGCATTGAATGAAAAATGATGTATAGCCACATGGGCTCAGGAGTTCTTCAGAAAACCATTATCACTTTACACACCGCTGCTGCATTAAGAAAAACACAACCTGAAACTATTAAGCAAGGAGAAAGCCATAAATCAATTCTATGCACAAAACAAATGTGAGTTCTCTGGGCACAAGCTCATCTTAGATGGTGAAAAGACAGTGTGTACGTGAGCTGTGGTCAGATGAGTGTACGTGTTTTTGAGTGCTCCAGGCCCAAGGCGATAAGTCCAGTAAAAGCCAATGTCTGTCATGGTGTGGAGTTGAATTGGTGCCCATTCCATTCGTGATTTGCATGTGTGTGTAAGTGCCATTTCGGGGTCGCGGTGGGTCCAGAGCCTCCCTGGAATCATTGGGCGCAAGGTGGGAATACACCCTGGAGGGGGCGCCAGTCCTTCACAGGGCAACACAGACACACACACATTCACTCACACACTCACACCTACGGACATTTTGAGTCGCCAATCCACCTACCAACGTGTGTTTTTTTTAACTGTGGGACTCTCGTGTCTCTGTATTAAAATGTTTTAAGTGTGTTGCAGATGTCAGATTGTATATAGTTTGTTTTATATTATAATTAATTTAGTTTATATTAAATCTATTATGTAATATTAAAAATTCATTGTCTGTAACCGCTTATCAAGTTCAGGGTCGCGGTGGGTCCAGAGCCTACCCGGAATCA
>NC_089815.1:26292612-26330112 GCF_029633855.1 Hoplias malabaricus | reverse complement strand
TGTGCTGTGTTCTCCCTGTGTCTGCGTGGGTTTCCTCCGGGTGACTGTCTGTGAGGAGTTTGGTGTGTTCTCCCTGTGTCTGCGTGGGTTTCCTCCGGGTGACTGTCTGTGAGGAGTGTGGTGTGTTCGCCCTGTGTCTTTGTGGGTTTCCTCCGGGTGACTGTCTGTGAGGAGTTGGTGTGTTCTCCGTGTGTCTGCGTGGGTTTCCTCCGGGTGACTGTCTGTGAAGAGTGTGGTGTGTTCACTCTGTGTCTGTGTGGGTTTCCTCCGGGTGACTGTCTGTGAAGAGTTTGGTGTGTTCTACCTGTGTCTGCGTGGGTTTCCTCCGGGTGACTGTCTGTGAGGAGTGTGGTGTGTTTACCCTGTGTCTGCGTGGGTTTCCTCCGGGTGACTGTCTGTGAGGAGTGTGGTGTGTTCTCCCTGTGTCTGCGTGGGTTTCCTCCGGGTGACTGTCTGTGAGGAGTGTGGTGTGTTCTCCCTGTGTCTGCGTGGGTTTCCTCCGGGTGCTCCGGTTTCCTCCCACAGTCCACAAACACACGTCGGTAGGTGGATTGGCGACTCAAAAGTGTCCGTAGGTGTGAGTGTGTGAGTTGCCCTGTGAAGGACTGGTGCACCCTCCAGGGTGTATTCCCGTATTGTGCCCAATGATTCCAGGTAGGCTGTGGACCCACCGTGACCCTGAACTGTATAAGTGGTTACAGATAATGAATGAATGAATGAATTTTTATAATGTGACTATCCTATTTTGACAACGAAGACAGCCATGGGAATATTACAACAATATTATATATATATATACACTTTTTCACACTTATCTTTTTTTTTACTGTAGGGGCAGGGGCTACTAAATAAAAAACAATAACAATACCACCACAAATAGCTCTCACACACTCATCACGTGAGAGCCCCTTCTCACACTGCAAAAAAAACAAAGTCAAGTCCTAACTTGCATGTTTACTGCACTCAGTCTACAGAATACAGTTTAAACTGGGCTTACACAGAAAACCCATGGATGTGTGGTGTCCTGGTGAGCTGAAATTGCTTTATATTTCATTTTTGGATTTGGATTTTTAAAGGAAGACAAACCGTAAAATACACTGAGTTTAATCCGTAGCTGGCCCACTGAAAAACTGAGGAGGTTCTGAAGAGCTCTGGCTTTGGTTCCAATGACAGAATGAAGCAGTGAGATTAACTCTGAATCCTATGCTGCTTAAGTTCATTACCTTATAACCAATTTCAAAGCAGTCCATTTACTAATCAAAACACTCTGTCAAAACGTTTGCTCTGTCACATGCCACTGCTGTCAGTATGTGAAAAGCACCAGAACATTCACTATAATGAAAGAATATGTAAAACAATTAAGCAATATCATTTTGCTTCAAAGCTCCTCCTTGTGAGTCACTGCCTAAATGTGAGTATGTGAGAAATAGCACCTAATGTGGTGCACTTCCTAACTGTGAGTGACACTCTGCCCCAAAGGGCACACTCACGATGCTGTATTTTATCCCGAGATTATCTATGTGACCTTACTATATCAAGTAACCAAATATTTAGGATATTTTATAAACTAATTTATATATAATGCACATTTAAGAGCAAAATACCTCAATAAATTTACTTGCTTCTTCACCTGGTCACCTAGAAAATGCAGATTTGCAAATATTTGCCATTATACAACGTAAAAAAAGGCCTGCATTTTGGGACAAATTTGTATGATGTATGGCTCTACAGGTGCATGGTGGTATTTACATTTTAATGAGCTAACATAGGGTGACCAGGCGTCCTCTTTACCCGAACATGTCCTCTTTTTTAGACTTAAAAAAATGTCCCGCCGGAATTTTACAAACGTCCGGGATTGTGTTTTTCTGGAGCTTACATAGAACTTCCAGAAGTTTCGTTCACAAACTAGTCCCGCCCTCTCCTACTCCGATTGGTTCGCTTGAGTGAGAAGGGGGCGTGGTGAAGTACTCTAAAATCTTCTGATTGGACGGTCTGACTGTAGAGCTACCGTTATTGGTCGATAACCTTCTCTGTACACATTTAATTGGTCTTAATTGGTCAGTCTGCCCCCCCGGCCATTTTTCCTCTCTTGGTCCTCTTTTTCACCATCTCAGATCTGGTCACCCTAGCTAATATGCTAATCTACAGTTGCTCAATTCAAATACAAGCAAAATTCTTCGAAGTCACAAGTTCATTCAAATAAAAAATGTTACAACGTTGGTCAGACATTCTGCTGAACTGTCCCTGACTGTATTTCTAGGAATTTTGTGTAATAGCACTCTGCAACCTTGTGGACCTTAATGAAGCAATGACTCAACGTAAGAGGGAAAATAATTATATATATATTAAATAGTTATATTTAAATAGAACGTGGGTTGCACTTTATAGGCAAAAAAATATTTTAAATATAATAAACACGTTTAAGAATATCGTTTGTTTATTTTTGTGGTAAAAATTAGTATTACTTCTTTCCTTTCCTTTCCTTTTAAACATATTGACACTGTAAATTGTGTGTAAGAGTGTGATGTGACTTTTTAATACCTACCTCGCAAATATTTCTAATGCGCATGCTCGTTACGCTCAGCGAGGACCGAACCGCTGATGGGGAGTTCGAATCTGTTTTACCGAACTGATTCTTTCCGTTTCTGCGCTTCTGATTCAAAGAGTCATTGATTCACAAGCCGAGCGTACTTTAAGTTCATCTTCCCATACACAAAAAGATTCGGTTCCTGATCTGCGATGGTGTACATTAATTGAATCAGATTCGGACTAAACAAAGCAAAACCATAAAACACAGAGTAGGCATCTGTTATAGTGTGTACAGTACAAACAGAGGACATAGAAGGTGCGATGTATATAACGACACAACTTGCTGTTTTATGGTTTCAATGAGTTAATATTGTCTATCTAGCTATTTAAATGGTTAAATAATGTCCTATCTTAACCGTGGCAAAGCCGAGTTTTCATTAATTTTATTGTACTGTGCACACAATAAAATGAAATATAAAAAATTGCTGCCTCGAAATTTACATTAATCTGACTTTGTTTTATGTTATGAAATTATTTCCTGAAAGACAAACTGATGTGCTGTAAGTTTTGGGTTAATGCTAAAAGTGTTTTTCATACTGTATCCAATTATAATTTAATTCACCTTGTAGCCTACTTAAATTACCCATAAATTACTATGTGACATTTTCTATACTTACATTTTTATTATAATTAAATTTAATTTATTCACTGATTCTTTCATTCTTCCAGTGGCTGTGGTCAGAAAACTGGGTGTTAGGAACACACACTGGACAGGGCGTCAGTCCAGTCCGTCCCAGCGTTGGCCTACTCAGAAATACATCTTTTGGTTATAACGCAGATATTTTGATTCGTGTGATTTAGGAATCGGTTGCACCGATTTATTGAAAGGAACCGAGTCAACGTAGCGATTCATTCACGAGTCGGTCATCGCTAGCCGCTCTGAGCTCTATCGCTAAAGCTGTTTGGAAAGCAGCCCTTCTCCTAAAAGGGAGTAAAAGTTCCCCCTTTCATCACAGTAGAGTTAATTTCAAGGTTTAGTTGTGTCCTAAAGTGTCGCAAGTCTGTCTTGGTCTGTTGTGAGGAGAGACTGAGAGGTTTGTGAAAGATTTTCATTTTCATTTTTTCTGCTCGCTGACACAAAGACAGCTTCAGCGTTTGGTTTTCCTCAAATTGCGTCGCTTTCGTGCTCATTAAAAGCAGTTACCGTTTGTTAGACACCGTTGACGGGTCCTTTGTCTGTTTTTACTCATATCGGTATTGTTGTCTTGTCTTTTGTTTGCGTCTCTGGTCACTTGTTCTGGGCCGAGCGAGAAATGTAGGCCGAGCTAGGTTAGCCTCGGTGGCTAGGTGCTGCCCCTGCTCTCTCTGCTCTCAAACTCTTTTTTTCTTCGGAAATGTTCTTCGTCAGTTTAGCGGGGAATAAAGACAGCGTTAATGGCGAAGGACCGGGCCGTCATTTTGTGTTTTTATATCTTAATTTCGTAGCAGGAGTGTTGTATTTCTGACGTGAAGTTTAATCGGATGGCGCTAACTGAATTTAGCACATTAGCTTCAGAGATAATCTTCCTCTGCGTCCTGCTGCATAAAAGTTAAGTTGGCCGTCAGCTGGAGCCGAACTGCTCTCGACCAACTGCAGCGAAGGAGGTGATTTTAATGTGTTTCTGTGGAGAGGGGTTTGTTTCATATATCTTTTGGTGTTCCAAGTATGGAGTCAAATTCTAATGTAATACAGATTCAATCCTGTGTAACGTTAACGCTACTGTTGTGTTTTGGGACTAACGTTAGATATGAACGGAAATTTGGCAGAGACACCCATAGGTTGCCTGCCAGACTTACTCCCGTAAACGCCAAATTTTCAAGCCGCTCTAGAGTTAAAGGGGAAATCCACCAAAATCTGCATAATTCAGCGGATGTAAACAAAGTCCTTCGTGGTGAGCTGATTTGCCTATAGAGGAATTTACCAATGTTGATTCATTTTTTGTTGTTGGGATAGGAATCAGGGCCCACAGCGTCTAGATTATCAATGTGATTGAACTTACACATCTGTGTTTTAATAAGTAATATTGGTAATGGGAAAATAATGACAAGTTGGCTTAGTCAGCTGTAGTCATTATTGCCATTTTTTTTAATCCAGATTTATTTATCCATAACATTTTACAAATGGAGCAGTCACAAAACAATTTAGAGTATTCCAGATTCTGGCCCCAGGTGAGCCTCACCCAGGAGACAAGGGCAAGCGAAAACTCACAACATGAGCAAGAAACCTTGAGAGGAACCAAGACTCAAGCAGAGGCCACATCCGACTCTGTTTGACACAGGAGCAAAACAGGATAAAAGAGCAGTATGAATGAAGAATTATAGAGTTACCGTGAGGGTTAAATTAGTCTCTGAAGGCAGGTTACAAGTGTGTTAAGAAGATGCAGATGAAAAGTGAGCAGTCCTGGTTAAAGTAGAAGCCCAGTCTCATTAGTCACTTGGTTTTTGTGGAGTTGAGATGCTCTGACATATGCAGATGGCTCCATAGGAGATGAGCAGGCTCAGTTTTAATAATAATAATTCAAACATACCTTTCAGATTGAACCCAGTGTGATCAGACATCATACCGTGTATTTATAACCATTTCACATACCTGTCTGATATAAAATTTAGACTTATTAAACACTTCAGATGTCTGGTTTCTGTCATCACCACTATGAACACTTCGGACTCTTTGCTTCTCTAGAACGAGCATTTAAATCACACCAGTTTGTTTACACCTCAAATATTTAACTGTCTATTTTTTAAATGGGTGGAATTCTCCTTTAAAGCTTGGCTCCAGTGTTAGTCCTGAGCGTAGTACTCTTTTATCCTTACAAATCAATAAATGAGCCATTCTGTTTTGTTTTTGAAATATGTGATATGTGTTTGAGCCCCGTACGCAGGCCTGTGGTTGTTTGTTTGGATTCTGTATTGACAAGTTAAGATTTAATTTATGCTTGAAACAAGACTGCAGCATTGTTCACTTTTCCCAGATTTTCTCTTAAATCACAGTCTGTGTTCAACTGAGTGTGTATTGGCTAGAGGCAAAACCAATTTCTCTGTCCTCCTCGAAAATTTCATGAGTCATTTTGAGACTGGAACAACAGAACAGGAAACTAAATGTCTGAAACTCTTATCAGGATATTGAGAAATTAATACTTTTTTTGTGATGTGTTTGTCAGCATGCAACAGCAGCATGCACTCTTAGGGTACTCTGTGCCTTGTATGAATTTGACTCTCAATTAATTTATGTGGACTGTATGTGTTAGGGACTTTTATTGCAGTGGTCTTTAACATAGTGGAAGCTTCCAGAAAGTTCCAGAAAACCAATCACCATTTTACTGTTTGCTTTCTCCTACCTCATAGTGTGGGTGTGTGGGAGTACGGATTTCAGGGTCTGGAAAAAAAAAAAAGGGCATCGTCTAACATGACTCATGACAGCTTTGGTTCAGTCAGTTGTGAAGGGCCTCTGCTACTAAAAGGCGTGAATTATTGTCTGAACGCTGCCCTGATTTATTTGTTCTTTCTGAGAAAAATTTGTTTTTGGGTGCTCGTCTAAGACACTGGTAAATGTTTTATGTTAACATAAAACAGTACAGCTCTCGCCTGGATTTACTTGTTCTTTGTTGGCACTGGCATCCCACAGAATTCCACTCCTCTGTCCAGTGCCTAGTTCTGGAAGTCCTCAACAAGTTGTCTAATTAGTTTCACGCCAAATGCAGGGATTTTTAACACGTAGAAGTCGTATAAGCGTTAAATCTTTGATCATTGGGAAGCTATAAGTACTTTTAGAGGTCTAAGAATGTATCAAAGCTTTTTTGTTACAGTTGTTAGAACAATTACTGTTGAATTCCATCTAGCGTTATTGTGGAAATTTTATAACAAAGCGTCATGATCAGAGGGATCATCACATTGTCTAAAGTCTTTCAAACTACTGATCTGTATCGCATGCAAAAACCGTACCTCTTCAAATTACATGTTGCATGTAGAGTTCCAGAGTTGAGCACCAGAAAATACACTGCCAGTTGTGTACAGCTGTGATATGTACTGTGAAATTAGCCAAATTCATATCTAGGGAGGGTTGACAAAGTCACTCTCCCCAGCTGGTAGCTTGTTGAAGTTGCATCATTTGTGGTGTTATGTGACTAGTTTGAAAAAAATGTGGTTCAAGGGCTCATGTATGTTGGTGGATAGAGATACACTGCAGAATGATTAGTGCTAATATAAAGGGTTCTGGTCTATTGAGAATGAACTGCAACTGAGGAATAATCAACACTGTTAATTTATATAAATGGCTGATCATTTAGAGTTTAAAGGAACAAATCTTCTGTAATATGCTGCTTGAGGAACTGTTGGAGAGTGAGGTATAAACAGTCAGGTTTAGGAGTGCTTTTGTTGATGTTAAAACTACAGCCAACATGCAGGCATGTAAACTCATTGCTTGGCAACTAAATAAAGTTTCCTCAACCTAAGATTATCTTACATACAGATTACTATACAGTTTTCTATACTAGGGTGTAACGGTGTATTGTGACATTATGCTTTCACAGTCCAAAATATTGTAGATTATGTACTACATTATTCATTCATTTTATATTATACAGTGGAACCTCTACCTACGAACCCAGTGACCCGGTTCGTAAGTGGAAAAATTTGTTTCTCGAGTCTATTTTCCCCATTTAAAGTAATGGAAAAGCAATTAATGTGTTCCAGCCCCCGCCCCGAAAGTCACCCTTTTTGCACTGATATATGTTTACAACACTCTCAAATTAGTAAAATAATACATGTAGCGTTACTAAAAATAAAAGAGAAATACAGTGGTAACAGTAATAAAAAAGAAATAAAAAAGTTTTAAGTGGTTACACATCGCTACCTTGAAGACGTGACGACTGGCTGGAGGAGTAACACAGGCACTGGCTGTATGACGGGAGGTGGGGGTGGGGGGAATAATGGAGAGTAGGCGGTGAATGTGGGGAGACGAAGCGTAGATACGGCTTAACTTAGCACGAATTTCCATGTCTGCTATTTACACTAATGCTAAATTGCTAAAGCTACAATTTGCTAATCTTAAACGCTTGCTCAAGTCTGGGCGCTGGGAGACTCGACTATTGGGGTCAGTGGCCATTTCCAGCCGCCGGCTCGGCGGAGGCTCGGGTTCGTTTCTAGAGTCATGGTTCGTTGGTGGAGGCAAAATATATTCAAATGTCCGGTTCGTATCTTGGAAAGTTCATTAGTAGAGGTTCCACTGTATGTTGGGTCCACAGTATTGTGCAAAAAAGTAAATGGTGAACCCTCTAATTTAAACTGATTTGAATTGTGGAGTTTATTGTTGGAGTTTAAACCCCTGCTTTACTTGCTCAGAAGTTTACAGTAAGAGGTTTTGTAAATGTAAGTTATTTAATTTATTGATGTTTAAGTGTGTGGTGTTGGTGTAGAGTTGTAGTTTTGAATCAGTTTTATCAGTTTTAAAAAACTTTGTTGAGTACAGTTTTGAAGTTAAGCTCATGTCTCTGCTTTGGCTGTTGTAGCCATGGACAGTGTAATGAAAATGAAAGTCCTTGTCTATAACTGAAACCGAAATACAAGGCGTATTGTTCCAAAAAGAATCCAAAATATTGCTGGTTGTAGGCTACAGGTGTGCGCCATGTGATACAGCATCCTTCATTTTATTTTTATCGTTTTTAAAATGGAGGCTACATGTAGCGCTGCCGTAATCATTCACCAATTCCATCATTCTTTAATTTATAGTGGGAGTCGGGGGGGTTGGAACCTCCAGTAAACACAGATTAATCTTCCGTCTGCAAACATAAACACGAGTTTAAAAGTCAGTGTGATTTGGCTGCTTCTTAAGGACACACTGTGCTGTGTGAAGACAAATAAGTGACAGATTTGATATAGTTTGTTGGATTTGAAATGAAACAACTGCATGAAATAATTGTGGTCAATGCAAAAACAAAAGTCTACTGATAGCGGCAGGGTGCTAGCAAGGTTTTTCATTTTTATTCGCTTCTGGTGATGTTTTTCATTTCTTGGTTCTGCCTCACTAAGCTCAACATGAACCGTGATCACAAATCTGTTGTCTGATATACCTTGTAGAAACAGGGAAATGCACCAACAGCTGACGCAGATTTTAATTAGTACAAACTGTGCTCAACAGCTTGCGAGAAAGGAATAAAAATCTCCTGAAATCGATCTCAGTTCCAATGTAGTTTTAAGGTATTTGTCAATTTCAGTTTGCGTTATTCTGCTGATCACCTTTCGAAATTGTTGTTTGTGTCTGTGCAGGATGGACTATGAGGGATTTGAGATCAGCATGCAGTGTTAGAGCTGTATCTGATCACTGTGTGGAGCACTGTGAATTATTCGTGTGCTCTTAGGGATGGCATGAGTGATCTGCCGTTCTCCAAACGGGGTAAGTGAGAAGCACATTAAATGACCCCACAAGCCTGTCGCCAGTGAGTCACAGTAATACAAGTCTTGTTTGTTTGTGCTCTTAAAATGTAAATCAATAAATAGACAAAATAGACTTGGGTTAAGAAGGTTTTTGCAAACATTAAACCTTCTTATTGTTTACATCCAAATGTAGGCCTGACTCACTGATACCTCTCTATTGTGTTAACTGTAATATTTAATGGTTTAATTGTGTGTGTGTGTGTGTGTGTGTAGGTCAAGCTTCATAAGGGACAACAGAGGGGATAAAGCTGGCCATGTCACGGGTCCCAACCCCCCCTCCCTCGGGGGAGATGACATCAGGACCTGTGGCAGAGAGCTGGTGTTACACACAGGTGAGAGAGGAAAGAGGTTTGGACTTGTTTTCTTTTTTCTTTTCAAGACTGGCTATCAAATTTGATGCATTTTCGTGCTCACCTGGCAGGTTAAAGTTGTGAAGTTCTCTTATATGTGGACAATAAACAACTTCAGTTTCTGCAGAGAGGAAATGGGGGAGGTTCTGAAGAGCTCCACCTTTTCTTCTGGCCCCAATGACAAAATGAAGTGGTGAGCTAACCCCTGAAACTCAAGTCACTGTTACTTTTTCGTTTATATCTTTTTGAGTTATGTATTTACTGCATTGAAGTCAGAGTCAGATGAAACACCATACCCTCCTCCTCCTCAATCCAGATCCTACCTGTTTTCTTTGTAGGTGTTTAAGAGTGAACCCAAAGGGCCTGGATGACGAGAGTAAAGATTATCTTTCCCTTTACCTACTGCTCGTGAACTGTCCAAAAAGTGAAGTAAGAGCAAAGTTCAAGTTCTCCCTACTGAATGCCAAAAGAGAAGAAACTAAAGCCATGGGTGAGTGTTCCCAAAATAAACATACAAAGCAATAAGAAAGTCCTTTTCTGTGGGATTCTAGCCAGTCTTTTTATTTTGTTCCTCTGTCTTTACAGAAAGCCAAAGAGCCTATCGCTTTGTCCAGGGGAAGGACTGGGGCTTTAAGAAGTTTATTAGGCGAGACTTCTTGCTGGATGAAGCCAACGGGCTTCTACCAGATGACAAGCTCACTCTTTTTTGCGAGGTATTGCATTCATAACACATTATTAATTTGAGATGTTTTAATACTGTCCCAAATTTACCCAAGATCTCTTCAGATAATGCCTCTTTGGGGTAAGTGTGTGTGTGTGTGTGTGTGTGTGTGTGTGTGAGAGAGAGAATAATGTATAAAGGTTTATAGAAGCATTTTATTTTAAAAATCTAAACAGCCTGATACTTTATTGATCGCTGTAGGTGAGTGTGGTGCAGGACTCTGTGAACATCTCGGGCCAGTCCAACATGAACATGCTGAAGGTGCCTGAGTGTCAGCTGGCCGATGACTTGGGCAACCTGTGGGAGGGCTCCAGATTCACCGACTGCAGCCTGTTTGTGGGAGGACAGGAGTTCAAAGCACACAAATCCATTCTGGCAGGTGAGCCCAGTTCCACGCTCCCTCAGTAAAGGCTATGGTGTTCGGTCTGTTTTTAAGGTACATATTCACCACTGTTGACATTTTTCCATCTTTTTGATTGCAGCAAGGTCTCCAGTATTCAATGCCATGTTTGAACACAAAATGGAAGAGAGTAAAAAGGTAGGGACATTGGTGTCTGCAGTGGTCACACTCCATTCTTGGAGTACAAATATTAGATGTCATATTTCGTCTTCCTTCCACAGAACCGGGTAGACATCAGTGATGTTGAACCAGACGTGTTTAGGGAGATGATGGTCTTCATATACACAGGCAAAGCTCCTAACTTGGAGAAAATGGCCGATAACCTGTTAGCTGCAGCAGACAAAGTAAGACCAATGACCAATGCTGATTTTATGTGAATTACATATGAATAGATCCTATGTTTTACATAAATCTCATTCTGTCATATGTTGCCCTTGCTCCCTCCGTCTGTGCAGTATGCTCTGGAGAGATTGAAGGTGATGTGTGAGGAGGCTTTGTGTAACAGTCTGTCTGTTGAGAATGTGGCAGACATCCTCATTCTGGCAGACCTACACAGCGCAGAACAACTCAAAGCACAAGCCATAGACTTCATCAACAGGCAAGCATGACATTCTCACTTTTGTCATTTTCTCACATGCTGTCACACACCCCAACAAATTAACGTGTGACTTTTATTTTTACTCTAAAGTTGTCTCTGACGTGAAAGGTGTGCTTTGTTTGTACTTGTTATGCACACGCTGAAGGTAGTAGAAATGTTGTTGTAACACTGTTCTCTCCCGTTTTATCCCCAGATGCAGTGTTCTCAGACAGTTGGGCTGTAAAGATGGGAAGAACTGGAATAGCAAGTATGTATGCCAATATTCTACTGATTTTCATTAGTGCTAGGTAATGACTAGGGTAAAGCAAGATATTGAAGCTAAAGATAATCCAATAATCGAATTGTTGAGCAGTTATTGTTCACCGTAGATGTCTGTCTAGCGCAGTCATTATTTTGGCTCCGGTTCTTTTTTTTTAAGGGAAGAGTTGAGAGAGTATTCTATTACCAATGAGTGTTTGAATGCTGTTCGAGCCAGACTCTTTAACAAGCCAATTCTCAACAGATGTGAGTACTCAGCAGGAAACCTCATAGTCACTTGTTCCAATCTCGTCTTGTTCTTCAGTCACGCAGCAGACATAATGGAGACGGCAGGATGGAAGGCAATGATCCAGTCGCATCCTCACCTAGTGGCCGAAGCCTTTCGCGCTCTTGCCTCTGCTCAGTGCCCTCCATTCGGCCTGCCCAGGAAACGGCTAAAGCAGTCCTGACCTTCAGCACCACAGACTTTATAAAGACACAACACGTGGGGAGGCAACCACTCCACCCAGCCCAGTTTTCCCTTGTTACCACCAACCCATTTCCTTGCTCCCTCAGAGCTTCGTTGGAGGACTGCCCTGGCCCACAGTGGTCTTCGCTTACTGCAGAGGATGAAGAAACCCACTTCAAAATGGCTGCCTCCAAGCTGCCTTCACTCCGGGCCCCTGGAGCTCCACTCAGTGACATGTCATTTGAGAAATGGCCTTAAAGGACACGCCTCCCCGCTATCCTCCGCTGTGGTGTCTCTCCGTGTGACTGTGTGCCTGCTGCGCCTCTACCCAGGCCTGTCCAGATTGCACTAACTCTCCCATAACGCAGTAGTTTTAAAGTGATGTTTAGGACCCTTGTCTGTTAAGTGTTTTCACCCGGGGGCACGTTAGCTGACATCCAGGATGTTGAGCCCCATCTGTGATTTGACATTTCAAATAAGGAAGAAAAGAGTGAGAGAAAAGAAAACAAAAGTGTAACTCACCAGAACACATCTTCACATCAAGTGCAAAATCATTTCCACTGACACTTTTTAAAATGGTGTTGTTGCCCATGTTGTTGGCAAAAAATGTTTCCTAGTATGTTTAACATCATTAAATATGGGCATAAAGTATTAACTGAGATTCTGCATTAGAATACTTGGTGAAATGTGATGCATTCTTTGAGTATAATGAGTATTACATGAAAACAGAACTGAAAATGTCAATATTTTGCACCTACTTAACTATTGGGTAAATATGAAGATTTGTTTATCATACTGTTTACAAAACGTTTTTCCTTTTCACACAGACTTATTTTTGACTTTAGTCGTATGGAGTTTATTTTCCATGATTAGCGGCTTTGCTTACTCTATCAAACGGCAGAGTTCTTTGTGTTTGGAAAATGTATTGTGGTTTAAAAGAACTTTGATTTATTGCTTTGAAATTAAAATGTAAAAAAAGCACAAGACGTGTTGCATGTTTTTGCGAAGGAGTGCACGAATGATTATAAACCTTACGCTAGTGACGAGGACAAACTTGCACTCGGTATAAATTAATTACAGATGTTCAAAATAAATTGAGTATGTTTTTTAAACAGGATATTAGCACATGAACTAGATTTGGGGGTAAATGAGTATCGACAAGCGGCACGGTGGTGCAGCAGTTAGTGTCGCAGTCACACAGCTCCTGGAGGTTGTGGGTTTGATTCCCGCTCCGGGTGACTATCTGTGAGGAGTGTGGTGTGTTCTCTCTGTGTCTGTGTGGGTTTCCTCCGGGTGACTGTCTGTGAGGAGTTGGTGTGTTCTCCCTGTGTCTGTGTGGGTTTCCTCCGGGTGACTGTCTGTGAGGAGTGTGGTGTGTTCTCCCTGTGTCTGTGTGGGTTTCCTCCGGGTGACTGTCTGTGAGGAGTGTGGTGTGTTATCCCTGTGTCTGTGTGGGTTTCCTCCGGGTGACTGTCTGTGAGGAGTTGGTGTGTTCTCCCTGTGTACGCGTGGGTTTCCTCCGGGTGACTGTCTGTGAGGAGTGTGGTGTGTTCTCCCTGTGTCTGTGTGGGTTTCCTCCGGGTGACTGTCTGTGAGGAGTGTGGTGTGTTCTCCCTGTGTACGCGTGGGTTTCCTCCGGGTGCTCCGGTTTCCTCCCACAGTCCAAAACACACGTTGGTAGGTGGATTGGCGACTCAAAAGTGTCCGTAGGTGTGAATGTGTGTGTGTGTGTGTGTGTGTGTGTGTTGCCCTGTGAAGGACTGGCGCCCCCTCCATGGTGTATTCCCGCCTTGCGCCTAATGATTCCAGGTAGACTCTGGACCCACGGTGACCCTGAACTGGATAAGCGCTTACAGATAATGAGTATCGACAGATATTAAAGTGAAGAAAAGAATCACTCTGATTCAATCCTTAGCCTGAAATAGCATGCACTCTCATTGTATTATCATGTGTTTATCTGTCTACTTCCTCTTGGGTGTCTGAATAGTTTGAGTATGATGGACTTGTTTAGATGCTCATCTTAAATGCTTGAATTAAAAAAAATTAAAAGAATCACTAATGCTATAAAATTCATAATTTGCCGTAATCATCCCTTCGGAGCATTCAGTGATTTTTAGGTGTAAGCGGATGAATCCACTTTTGAAGTTCCGTTTCGGGGCTGCATTTCCATCCTAAACCTCCCGAGCTCCCATAAGCTGTGATCAAAGTGACTAAAGCATAAATCCTGAGCAGCTATGTTCATTTACTCATCAGATTAGCTCAGCATTTGGCGTGTATGTGTTTGATCTGGGCCTACAGCCCTAAAGTCATACAGGTCCATTTGACAAGCAGGACATATCTTCTGTGCTAATGCAAGCAGCCTGTCTACCTGAAAACAGGGCGCATTCATGAATTCAGCACATCTTTATCTCCAACTTCAGTACAAAGTAATGATGATCACATTTGTGTTTAAAGGCTATTATGAAGTATATCTGTTTAATGTTGTATGAGGATTGATGCAGTTGAGTGTTACATACAGCAACAGACCTGTTGCAATTATTTTCAGACCTTCAAAAATGATTGAACCTCTTATTTAATTTAATCCTTGTGGGAATTACTTGTTGTGTGCAGTGTTTTTGATTGTGGATGAAAGACCGTATTAAAAAGACGAGTGCAGGTGCTGCACAAACTGCAAGTGTGGTGCAATGGCTGTAAAAGGAAATGGCGATTGTAGCTGAGATGCACACGATTCAGACAAAGGGTCTGCGATACTGCAAACTTTGATGCATTTTTTGTTTCCGGCTTTAACACTGTAGGAGTGTCAAACATTACGCCAGTCATTGCATATGGAAAAAAACAGACCAAATCAGTGAGGAAAAACTCATAGTACTAATGAAAAAAGACGAATAAGGAAAAAACTTGATTTTTCTCATTACAGTCATTTACCCAAAGCTCAGGAAGTATTTCCCAAATTGCTTTAAACAATGACTTTATTTAGGTCCGGAAACGTTGACTGATTCTTTTTAACGTTACACTAATAAAGTGCCTTTCTAGAAACCCAAGGACGCTTTACAATCAACACTCAATGTTCAATCCACACTGGCGATTAGGTGCAAAGACTGATTGAGCAAGACTAGGGTGACCAGACCTGAGACGGTGAAAAAGAGGACACGTCTCCGGGTGGGGGGGACTACTGACGTGCAGACTGACCAATTAAATGTTTACAGAGAAGGTTATCGACCAATAACGGTAGCTCTACAGTCAGACCGTCCAATCAGAAGATGTTTAGGCTACTTCACCACGCCCCCTTCTCACTCAAGCGAACCAATCGGAGTAGGGGAGGGCGGGACTAGTTTGTGAACGAAACGCTTCTATGTAAATTCTAGAAAAACAAAATCCCGGACGTTGGTGAAATTCCGCCTAAAAATGTCCGGGTAAAAGAGGACGTCTGGTCACACTAAGCAAGACTTGATTGTTTTATAGCAGTTTAAAACTCAAGAATATTTGGCAAAACCCCATTTTCTCCAGTTCTGTGGAGAAATAAAGTGTTTCAGACACTTTGGGTTGAGAGCTAGAGTGCTGTCGCAACACTAGCATTTTACGTTTAAATACATGAAGAGAATAAGTGATAAAACAAAATGGAGGAGTGATATTTGAAATTTGACGAGAGGGGTCCTGGTGAACCCAGGTCAAACCCTGTGACATTGGTGGGCAGAGCTAGAAAACTGACCAAAGTCGAACAGTTTGACACATTTCAATGCATTTATATTTCAAAAATTCAGATTCTAAATGCTATTGCTACTTTTCCCATTCTCCAGAAGCTTTTAACAAGCACAATATTCCTGCTCAGAACAGATGTGTCAGAATCTCAAACTGTAGGCGTAGCACTGCCAAATTCAGGTGGAATAGTAATAATAATAAACATCAAAATAAAACAAAACCTAAGGAGAGTAATAGTCTGTTGCTCATGGCAACACACTATGAATTTGTCCAGAATTCCACTAATCATGAGCCTGTGGGCTGTTCCACAAAGAACTCAGGTTTTATGAGTTAGCAAGATAAGCTCACAACTAAGGACTGTTCCATTGAAATGTCCCTCAGCTCTTTCCTATTGGATACATTTGACTTAAGGCTTGTTTTCTGGTGGAACTGAGAAATCCCATTTAAACAATACCCTCAAATTCACATGATTCCCAATACACATTTCCCAAAATCATTTTTTGTTTTCTGTGATGAAATATTTCACATCCTGCCCTTACCCCATCACCTTCCACTCCTCTGACTGCTTTCTCCTGCTGAGTAACGGCAGGTCTGGCTTCCGCACCCACAGCAAAGCCGCCCTGAGCGCCTCTTCATCACCTCAGAGTTCCCCCTCCCCTGTCTCATGCTCAGTTTGGGTGTGAATTGTACGTGCAAAATGCGGTTTATTTATGACAACTGCATCTGAGGACAAATTGCATGCTTACAGTTGTGTTTCAGTAACGAGACAAAAAAGTAACTCATTACTGAAACAAATATTGACTCCTAAAAAGAAGCACAGGGAAATTATTCCCCAAAGTCTATGCTTTTCTGTGTTTCAGATATATTCCGTCCAAACTATGTTTTTATAGCCGAATTATGTTAATATTGTTAAGTCTTTTATCGTAATGCTGAGAGACTCTGAGGAAGACTCGACTGTGTTTGTCTCTTTGGCTCCTGTCTGCATTATTTTCACTGTTTCCATTTCAGTTTAAACACTGCTGCAGTCCCTAATCACACACAACTGTGCTGAATACGTCAGCGATGAATAATAATGAAAGCAGAGTTACTCGTTTTTGGGAGGGGTCTTGTGATTTTTTTTTTCCCTTTTGTTTAATGAACAAAACGAGTTGTACAGAGTGAATCAAGGAAACGTTAATGCATCGCGATTTTAAACTCATCACTTAGTCACAGTTTGCTTTTTTTTTTGCCATAAACATGAAAACATTAACAAGGCATGAAAGTGAGAACTTCACGAAGGACGGCAAAAACAGATGTTTGGGGCTTTTTTTTTTCCTGAACTAGTATCTAGTCACTGATTTCTGCCACTATGAAACTGAAACCTGTTGGGCACACATTACACTTACAACATCACGGAGGTCAGTGTGAACAGGTCACTGATGAAATGCCTGGACGTGTCTCTCAGACTCCAGTTTTTATATTTAGAGCTGGATTTACAGATGCTATGACAACATTTTACAACAGTTAGAACATGCAGAACTACTAACATTATCCGATGGTGGATCATGAGGAAGATGGATTGTTGTTTGGTGGTTTTACTTCTTTAAGCTACAAAGGGCATATTCTCAATCCTTCCGTAGGGCCTAGTCGCGGGCCCTGCCCATTATCCAACCTGTATCCACAGCAAGAACACAGGAACATCTCTGGCTAATTTGCTTTCCAGTCAGTGCAGAAAAACGTAACCGTGATAAGGTGGTCTGACAGGATCTCACTCTCTCAGATATGAGCTAATTAGTAGCACACTATCCCATTGAAGTGTAGGGAGTCTCACTGTGGTAATTGTAGTCCGGGCAGACCTTCTGAACCAGCTTGTAGTCAGCACTGAAGAAGTCAATGTAGATGCAGATGACTTTAAAGGGCTTGGAGCAGAGCCAGGAGACGTGGCTTTGTGTCTGCTCCTGGTAACACACCCGGTTGGAGTCGTGGCTGCAAAGGGACGTCTTCTTGCTGCGGTCCGTCTTCTCGTACTCCACCCTGCAGTTGAAGGATTTGCCGTCCTTGGGGACGTCCAGCGTCTCCTGCTGGGCGATCTCGAAATCGACCACTTTGGTGGGTGGCACCAGGCTGACGGACACGTTCCCAAGACCCGTGGAGTTGTGGCGGAAGTAGACGCTGAACGTCCCGTTGCCGTGATCCACAATCTTGCCTGTGATCAGGAGGTTGAGCTTGACTGTCTTGATGGTGGAGTGGAAGTCGCCCCAGCCAAACATCTTCTTGAATTTGCCTGTTTTCACGATGGGCCGCCGCTTGCCTCTGGCTAGAGTCTCTTCGTTATCTGTGTGGTTGTACAGCCAGGACCATAGGTCCTGAACCCCTCCGGGCTGGGGGGAAGGGGCTTCATTCCTCCGGTTGCTGGACGGGGAAAGGCGTGCGAAGAGCCGCAGGGGATTGAGAAGGCCTGAGCGTGGACTCTGCAGGGAAAAGCTCTCATCCTTATCGCTGTCCCTCCATCCCAGCGGGCCTGCCACTGTGCTGGGCTCGGCGCCACATGTGACCTTTAGACACAAAACCGGAGAAAAACGCTGTTAGCTCGAGGGGATTTCCGATTTCAGCCTGAAATTATGCATGGGATCCATTTTATCTGTGCCAATACAAGGCATGCTTTTAGTACAATAATTAAAAATAACTCAAATTAGGCATTGTATGAAATTTCTCCAGACGTAGCCATCATTCGCCTCACTGACTAGACACAAGACTGCGATATGGACGACCAACAGAGACCTTGCACGTTTGTGTGTGTCACAAAGAGGACTGCATGTTACAATGTAGACGAGTTGAAGAGGACAGGCACTGTCTAATCTGCTAAAGTGAGAGCTGGCATAAGAAGCTATTTGCAAAAGACAAGTCGTGTTTTAAATGATGCAAACAGGATGTAACATCTCCCGTCTCTGTGCTGAGCTCCCTCCATGAGATCAGAGTCCTGTGGAGAGAGAGCAGCCACGCTCGCCAGATTACGCCTGAGACACTGACGACATTTAGCCAGCTCAGTGCAGCTTACAGCCAACACACCTCTGCTTTCAGACTTACAGGTATCTCCCTGGGATGAGGTGAACCTTGTTCTGTGCAAACACTGAGGAAAGATATTTTATTGCTTTATTTCAGAAATATCTGCCTAGCTAAAACACATGTACATTTAGTAATACAGCTACATCTAAGGTACCCTCAGTGAGGGCACAGGCATTCATTCTACAATAACCTTCCACAAACGCTATATTACACAGACGTATCGTGGTCCCATCTCACTGCCTTTTCTTCCTATGTCTCTAAGCAGCTTCCAAACCTGACAAAACTGATTTGAAAGAGAGAATCACTATTTTTATGTTCAAGTCAGTCCCCAAAGGCTGTGCAGTCTCAATACAGTGCGCTGTATTTGATGCTACATCATGTTACGTGTAATAGAGGGAACTGTAACCAAGGGAGCCAAGGCATTTAAGTGCCTCGTAAGTTTCCGTTTTGTGTGTAATCATCATCTGAGAGACAGCCATGACTAGCTTCTTTTTTTTCCCCTTTGAGAAGAAAATAAAAACATTCACTTACGCTGAGCATAACAGATTAATCACGCACATCCACTCACATATGCATACACATCTCGCACCAGTCTCTTTGTACAGGAGCCGCCACAATTCACAAATCTATTACATCCCCTCAGCTGCTGGAAGAGGAAAGCAGCGATGTCTTAAAAGCACAGCTACAGTAAACACAGCACAAGGCTGAGGGGAACATAGGTCACTGTCAGCGCTGGCAGATGTAAAGGTTTAGTCAGGTCTTACAGCTCTTCAAATAGAAAAAGCTTCCCAGTGTCTTTCCTGGAATGTTTTTCCACACAACACATGAACAATGGAGTTGGCTCAAAATGTTTGAGGTAAATATATATATATTTCTTCTACAGCAGTTCCAAATGATATTGGGAAACTCTCATATTTCAAACTGTACATTCACAGGTGTTTGTGAAAAATACTGTAATTTTAAAAAAATATTCGTATTTTTAATGGGTATTGGCTTAATAAAAAGATTATATTAAAACCCATTTTTAAAAGTTGTGTGTGAATACTTTAAATGTCAAATTTTAAATCTAAAATATTTACTGGTGTTTGTGGCAAAAATTTATAGAATGATCACAATTACACTGTAAAAAGGTTTTTGTAAATTTTACAGTAAAATACTGGCAGCAGAGTTCCCAGCCATTTACCGTATTTTTACAGGAACACTACTGTATTTCAAATTTACAGCATATTACTGTAATTGAATAATACAATCATTTACTGTAAAAACTGTGATTTACAGTAAAATTGCTGCCAGCATTTTACTGTAAATCACAGTTTTTACAGTAAATTATTGTATTATTCAACCATTGCAGCCATTTACCGTATTTTTACAGGAAACCTACTGTATTTCAAATTTACAACATATTACTGTAATTGAATAATACAATAATTTACTGTAAATACTGCGATTTACAGTAAAATACTGGCAGCAGAGTTCCCAGGCATTTACCTTATTTTTACAGGAACACTACTGTATTTCAAATTTACAGCATATTACTGTAATTGAGTATTACAATAAAATACTGTAGCAGACTTGCTGTAAATTTACAGCAATTTTTTACAGTGTAGTTATTTTTCCCAAAATATGCAACATGTAGTGGAGGATATTCACAATGATTCCACAATTAATTCCATTACCTAAGAATGTATGTGATTGGTCAGGATGCTTAAATCCCCAGGAAAAAAAATCCAGTTAATGATCACAAATTCATTTATATTTGACACACTTCTTCAGTATCCGAACTCTGAAGGCCAACGCTGCAGTAACATATAAAGAGTATGGCGTATGGGAAGCCATATAACCGTTCTTCTGTTGTAGAAACGGGACCCTGTAAAAACAGTTAATGTGTCATATAGAGTACAATTGACATTAAAAAAAACGGCGTATTCTGTGCTGGAAAGTATGTTCAATGCTCGTAGGCATTACTCCGATATCTGATTGTACTTTCTGAAATTCATCCATGAAAGAAAGGAATGTAGGGAAAGATTATCAGAGATTTAACGCACCCTTTGAAAATAAATAAATATTCATTAAACCAATCAATAAGTCTTTGTGGAATTTTCACAAATCACGGGATTTGGGACTTGCTCCTAATCCAATGTAAATACATTTTTATTACAGTTTAAGAGATAAAATAGGCAGAATATACTGGAAGGGTGAAAGAGGATTGAGCTTGGCCAAAGGAAGCTCCCAGGAGACGGACTTAAGGCCGAGCCATTACACGGATTCTCATTTGGACTTAAACTGGTGTCTGGAGCTAAAACCTCTATGCTTCCTGCGCACAGGCTTCTTCAAGTCAATTCCTACAATTCTGGAATAATCGCCGAAAATAAAAGCACGCATTTCCTTCTCCTGTGAGAAATAACTTGCTGGGTGAAATTGGTGGATTAAGGACTGTGCGGGAGATGGATTATTTCGCGAGTTAGGGAAATGCTTCACACTGCAGCCCTGCGTAGTTTCATCCAATTGCTATCTGTTGTGTCTAATCTGAAGAAAAGATTGTGGGACAGTTCTCCACAGACTGGACTTAATTACACTGTCAGTGAAGATTCAGTCTATATTGACCTGTGAGAGGAAAGTCAGCCTGGTGTCCTTCAAAGTGCTCTTCACAATGGGTTTCTTAGTTCTGAAGAATGTAAAAAAGCTTTCTAGGCCACACAGGAAAGAGTGTCTGTAACTGCCAGAAAAACACAGTAAATAAGGTTCTCTACGGCATCCTGGGTTACATTTTAGTAAAACATTTACAGTGTACACTACAGCACAGTATATTCTTTATTGGACGACTACTGTGATTTTTTTCCATTTGTTAAATGTTTAAAGAACAAGCTACGATGCATTAATCGATACGAAGGTAACTAAGGTAACTTTACACTTAGCTAGTGTTATCGAGTGCTAAGTTATTAGCATTCTACTTAAACGTAAACATATACGTAGTACATCCATGTAGGATATTTAAACACTGTGTTCATTGTGTTAAACATTTTAATGTTCATGTCTCTCTTGTCTTTGTAAGTACTGGATTACCAGAGCTACAGTAACTCTAATTTCAGACAACTCTAAGACTTGGTCTCTATGGGATTTGCAATGTCATGTTACTAGCAAGCTAATGTACATTCACATTCTCATGTTGGGTTTAATGCTGTTTGGCTCTTTTGGAGATTGAAAGGTACGAAGTTAACATATTTTTTAATGTATTTGATTGTTATTTACTATATTCTTCAGTGTAAATTTAAATTGTAAATATTATTAAAGGAGTTTCAATGTTTCCCTTTAATCATTTCAGAAATGCTATTAGCATAAAAACCGTTAATTTCTTTGTGTGTGAATATACATATATATATATATTTATACACACAGTATTATAAATGTTATCATTATATAGTCTTATTAAAATATAGCTTTGAAACTCTTTATTTTAATTTTAAAAAGATTTTTTTACTGTGATGGATTAGAGCTATAAATATGTAATAAAGTAACTACCAGACAAACCGTGTGGTAGCCTTAGTCAATGTACATTTACACAATAGATTGTATCTTGTAATTCTACAAAAAAAATAACCCCAACCCCAACTGCAGCTAAATTATTTAAAAGTAGAACATCCAAATGTAATATGAAGGTTTTCCTCAAACCTGATTTACCAGCATTGTTCCAGACCTTATAAACAAGACCAGGACATGTTCTCTGAGTTGAATCGGTGCCACTAGTGAAGTGCTGCCAAACAGGATGACATTCCCTCATTTACACACATAAACGCTATGGGATTCTGCCTCACACTCTAAGTTAAAGAAGTGAAAAAGCCCTTACCGTGTGCAAGCAGAACACAAGCAGAGCAGAGAGACACTTGGACATCTCTTGAGCTTTTTCACTCTGGACACACCTATTAAAACACAGATCCACTGGCAAACCTCCGCCCAGTCAGTCTGTAAAACAGTGCACCAAGCACAACAGAAAAGAACATTCAGTGTTGAGCCGTGATATTTCACATGGAATATAGTCAGGACCTGTCCAAATGTTTGTAGACACCCCTCATAATTCAGATCCTTCAGTGTGCCCCGATTGCAGGAAGAATTTCAGGTGTGCAAACACAGCTTGTGTGTATTATATATACATAAAATGGGACCCTGAAGCAGCTGCACAATACTTAAAGTCACTATAAGCCTAATGGCAAGCTTTGATAAAAGGAGTGTAAAGCTCCCCGGCATCGACTGTAAGGAACTGGAGCGATGGAGCTTCATCCAGACCTTTAGGATGAGCTGGAGTGGGATTCGTGACCCAGAACTAATCCCACATCTGTACCTAACATCACAAATGTTCTAGTGGTTGATGGCCATCATCGGATCCTCACCCTTTCTACAAGAGCAGAAGCTGTTACTCTAGTAAATAAGAACAAACTATTGTTATACCTTTATTATACCCTTCATTATAGAAGACCCTGTAATAAAAAACGCAAGGGTTGAGCTCTCTCACCTTCCAGCTGAAGAGTTGCCTCTGTGCATTCTCGTGCCAAGCTCGAGCGCATCCTCCGTGGTCGCGCGCATGAAACCGAAAAGTGAGCAGGGTTCAGAAACTCTCGATAGGATCGTCTGCCTGGAAAACTGGGCTCGCGGCCAGATCCCGAATCCCCGTACCTCTCCTCATCGGTCTGCGCGCGCTTCTCGTATCAAAACATACATTTGAAAAAAAAAATAAAAAAATCAACCGAGCACCACCGTAGCTTAACTGTACAGTGCGCGCCCCCGAGTCTCGGTTCTGCAGCTGTCCTGTGCGGCGCGCGCTCTTCTCTTTGGAGTTTTGAGGGCGGGAGAAACAACGCGCGCGCACCCCTTCTCTTCAGCGGCCCGACCAATGGCGGAAGAGGACTCATTAACGGACCAACTCTACCCTAAAAACCGCGGTTTATTTCCGTCAGAATGAACCCCACCGTCGATAAACATGAGCCGATTAATCATTTTATTTCCACGATGTGACGAGCCAGACTCTCTCAGTTAGCTAGATAACTTAAACCTAACCTCAAAGTAGGAGAGGTCTTCTACTGAACAATCCTCAGCTCTGGGCTTAAAGAAACCCTTCACGGTGCCAATCAGGTGTTTAACAGTGTTAGCATGTCCGCCTGGCGTTGATTATAACCCAAAAAGACCTGAGGGAGGTTTAAGTATTTCCACTTTTAAACTAAGTGTTTCCAAGCCTCAAAAATGCTAACTCAGGTTTATGACGTCAGAAACCCTGGCTGTCAGAGTTTGCCTTTTTTTTTTTTTTTTGAGCAGGGGAGATTTATTTTAAATAGTTGAAACCAATGATTTTACTCAGGGACATGTAACACAATGTGTGAATTTAGAAACGCTTAAAAGTGAAAAGGGTTAACTTTAAGGAATCTGGTTAATTTCCCTCATCAGCCATTCCCAGTCCCATAAACTATCAATATATTAATTCAATTTAGGAACCCAGTCTCTTAGTCCCAATCCCCAGTGAATCCAAACCACCGGCTGTAAAGTGTTTATGAGGCTGCTTTATTCGAAGAAGTTGGACGCTTTTTTTTTGTTGTTGTTCCAATTGCGCCCCTCTGTGGTCAGACCCTGTACTGCAGGTGGTCCAGCTCATGGTCCGTCAGCAGTATTTAATCATTAATAAGGAGCTGTGGGCATTAATATAGAGGCAGGGATTTTATTATATACAACATTAACAATAGAAAACAAATATAAATAAACATCTATATGTTCATACTGTTTGCTGGTGTGCTGTTATGTGTATTTTAAGCTTTTAATTTTATCAATTCTTCATTGAATAGAAAAACGAATCAGAAAATAGTTGTTTTATTGGTTTAAATATATTTATTTAAATTGTGTAAACTGTTGTACTCGATTGTTGAGAAAATAAACAGTTGTTAAAGGGAAAAACGTTAAATCAAATTTTAGCAAAACAGCAAACATTCCCATATCTTCTTCTTCATCAACTTGAAAAGAAGATACTAAAGTGGACATACTTTCTGTATGTCCACTTTCGAAAAAGAATAAAAACCATTGTCTTATAAAACAACGGCTATTTTCCACAACTTCACAAACAGGTGTCAGGACCTGATAGAGACTGATCAACAGCTGTCAAGCCATAAGTGTTTAAGCCCCGTGACAGGGAAGTGTAACTCATTGAATAATACAACAATGCCCCTCTGTAGCCTTTGTTCTCCTGGCAAAAGCCTCACTTATAGGATTCTTTAATAATCCTGTTGTGACTCTTCTCAAAAGCAGCTAACACAGACCTAAAGCTGCACTTCTGCGCTCCACGTGGGAAATGTTCAGAGTAAAAGTGTGAAGGACGATACTTTCTGACCACAGGCTCCAGACCTGAGTGGTCTGGTGAGGTTCCGTGTTCTTCCACACACAGCACTTTTTCAGCCCTGGAACGATGCCTGTCTTTTCTATCTCTTTGTCCTTCTTGTAGCGTTCTTGCTGTACGTACGTGAGCCTTGCTTTGCACTGGTTTCTGTGTTTCTACGGGCCAACCGCTGAGGGAATCTTCAAACTTCAGCACCCTGCGAGTTCCATGCAGGGCATCAGAACCTCCTTGTTTGTCTTGGAAGCCACTCACATCCTTAAAAACGTTCTCCTGATGCTCATATCTAGTTGGATCAGCGTTATTTCCTGCAGGCAGCATGTTCTCTGCAGTGTGTGTGGAAAGAGCAAGGTCCATGGCTGAAAACTGCTGTGACGTACTGCTTCCCAATGACTTTTTTTTTGGTTTCTTTTGATATTTTGCACAGAGTGGAGGCCATGCATCTTTTGATCTTGATCGACGTCTGTTCAACTTTGCACTGGTAATGGACGTACACCCAAGCATGCTGGACATTTCCCTGCAGCGACGCAAGTTCCTGTAAAACAGATAAATGGAGATCTCTTGGCACATTCAGCATATATAATAAAAGTATTTTGTTATGCTCATAAGTATAGACTCAATGACAGGAAGTGAGCTTGCCAAGAGCAGATATTGGTGTTGCTATTGGTTTTTCTGTAACTGTATTTAACAGAGGGCGGCACGGTGGCGCAGCAGGTAGTGTCGTTGTCACACAGCTCTAGGGACCTGAAGGTTGTGGGTTCGTTTCCCACTCCGGGTGACTGTCTGTGAGGAGTGTGGAGTCTTCTTCCTGTGTTCACGTGGGTTTCCTCCGGGTGACTGTCTGTGAGGAGTGTGGTGTGTTCTCCCTGTGTCTGTGTGGGATTCCTCCAGGTGACTGTCTGTAAAGAGTGTGGAGTGTTCTCCCTGTGTCTGCGTGGGTTTTCTCCAGGTGACTGTCTGTGAGGAGTGTGGTGTGTTCTCCCTGTGTCTGCGTTGGTTTCCTCTGGGTGACTGTCTGTGAGGAGTGTGGTATGTTCTCCCTGTGTCTGTGTGGGTTTCCTCTGGGTGACTGTCTGTGAGGAGTGTGGTATGTTCTCCCTGTGTCTGCGTGGGTTTTCTCCAGGTGACTGTCTGTGAGGAGTGTGGTGTGTTCTCCCTGTGTCTGCGTTGGTTTCCTCTGGGTGACTGTCTGTGAGGAGTGTGGTATGTTCTCCCTGTGTCTGCGTGGGTTTTCTCCAGGTGACTGTCTGTGAGGAGTGTGGTGTGTTCTCCCTGTGTCTGCGTGGGTTTCCTCTGGGTGACTGTCTGTGAGGAGTGTGGTGTGTTCTCCCTGTGTCTGTGTGGGTTTTCTCCAGGTGACTGTCTGTGAGGAGTGTGGTGTGTTCTCCCTGTGTCTGCGTGGGTTTCCTCTGGGTGACTGTCTGTGAGGAGTGTGGTGTGTTCTCCCTGTGTCTGCGTGGGTTTCCTCTGGGTGACTGTCTGTGAGGAGTGTGGTGTGTTCTCCCTGTGTCTGTGTGGGTTTCCTCCGGGTGCTCCGGTTTCCTCCCACAGTCCAAAAACACATGTTGGTAGGTGGATTGGTGACTCAAAAGTGTCCGTAGGTACTTGCGCCTTGTCAGTTATATCCATTTTCCATGTATTCAGATATGATATAATATTTCATATCTATAATATATAAATATTTCATAACTCTTGGACTCACCTTTGCAGAAAGACATGCGGTCTAGAGCAATGTGCCCAAGTTGTGTTTGCCACTCCAGAAACTGAATGCTCCACAGCCAACTTCCTGATCCGCTTCAAGTGCACCCACAGCTTTCTACAGAATAAAAATGACATACTTTGAAATTTATTACAAAGAGCCCAATGTTTCTAAGCTTCGTCAAAACAGGTTACACCTGAAACAAGGTTGACAAGGTAACACAACTATATCACAAACCTACCCCTTCGTCTGTCGCCGTCTCTGTGGGTGCCATGTTTTTTTAAGCACCCATGTGTCACACGACAGAGATGATGGATCTACAAAAAAATTATTAGAGAGGCAGTTTTCAAAGTGTGTGCAACCTACAGTGACCTTAGCTATTAGTGAAAACAAATATGGGGTAAATTTCTACATAATACAGTCATTGAGATCTAAACTGAATTATAAAGTCTATGTGAAAAGCAACATTCTAAGGAGACTTGATATCTCAGATACCTTTACAGTGATGGTGACAGAGGTCAAGGAGTATTTTAAATTACATCACAGCAGGTACCTCTTCATTCATCCATTATCTGTAACCGCTTATCCAGTTCAGGGTTGCAGTGGGTCCAGAGCCTACCTGGAATCATTGGGCGCAAGGCGGGAATACACCCTGGAGGGGGCGCCAGTCCTTCACAGGGCAACACAGACACACACACACCTACGGACACTTTTGAGTCGCCAATCCACCTACCAACGTGTGGTTTTGGACTGTGGGAGGAAACCGGAGAAAGCCACGCAGACACAGGGAGAACACACCACACTCCTCACAGACAGTCACCCGGAGGAAACCCACGCAGACACAGGGAGAACACACCACACTCCTCACAGACAGTCACCCGGAGGAAACCCACGCAGACACAGGGAGAACACACCACACTCCTCACAGACAGTCACCCGGAGGAACCCCACGCAGACACAGGGAGAACACACCACACTCCTCACAGACAGTCACCGGGAGGAAACCCACGCAGACACAGGGAGAACACACCACACTCCTCACAGACAGTCACCCGGAGCGGGAATCGAACTCACAACCTCCAGGTCCCTGGAGCTGTGTGACTGCGACACCTACCTGCTGCGCCACCGTGTCGCCCGCATCAAACATCATGAATTTTTTAATCAGAGGCCTTAAAAGCTTAGAAGGTTTGGTTCCTATCACCACTACTGTGAGCAATTATTAATTAGTAGGTTTCTGGGGAATGGGGTGTTTAACATCCAGTCGATTGGACTGACTTTGTGTACATCTCAATATTTTCAAAGATTCTGATGGTTGTTGGGGTCAATATTTTCAGTAAACTATAGCAAAAAAGAAATGGTTACCACTGTCCCGTTTTCTGTTTTTCAGAGGTCCTTGTCTCCTCATGTTGGTAAAAAGTCTGTTGCATTCTCTGCATCTTAGTGAAACAAGTGCTCTATGAGGGGAGCTGGGTCCAGATTTTACAGAGTCTCCAGAACTGGTGTCATCCAGCTGAACGTCTAAACTGTCGTGGCTCACGGAGCGAGATATACAATGACTTTTAGAAATCGCCTTTGGTCCTGAACTAGTGGCTTTTTTGGGTCTGAGAGTTTCTAAAGTGTCGTCCGCCTTGGACCCCAGGCCTAAGGATATTTTGTCAACAGAGATGCGAGCAACTGACCTCCGTGTCAATTTCTCAGGTTTCGATAGCTGTACTTTTCCCTTTTCTCCAGCCGACAGCAACACAACAACCTCCTCGCTGCTCTGAGCTGAGCTGACATCCTCAGGAGGTTCAGTGTCATGATCAGACCGGCCAATGAGGTCAATCACAGCACATGCCGGTGTGCTCAATGACTTATCCTCATCGTTGCTTATTACAGAACTGTCACTATCCGAGCAAAAAGTGTCAGGATCCCAGATGATGGTGTTTGGCCGTGGAGCCCTGTTCCTTTTCCTCCAAGACCTGGTGGTCTCCTTCTGGAGGTGCTGTTGTCGCCAGTGAGCAGCCACACCTTTAGCTGGTCGTTTTTTCATGGAGGAGATGGTCACAGCAGAATGCAGTTTACTAAGAATCAAGACTTCCACCTGAAAGTTGCAGAAATTAAGAAAGTTCATGTTTTTACACATGACACTTAACTGTGTTTTCATAATTCCTTTCTAAGTGCTAACTATTCTCTCCGTAAAATGCACACAATAATAATAATAATAAACACAGCCATTCCTGATCGCAGATTTACCTTATGTGACTTTACCTTAACAGTTTGTCTTGATCCCTGCCTTTCACTGTGTTTTACAAGGTACTTAACCCTGCAATACATACATATTCTATAAGAAATACTCACCTCCAACACTTTCTTCCTATTTCATTTAAATAAATATGACATTCTGGTGTAAACATTAACAATATAAATTAAAAACTTAAAGCTAAAAAGTGTTAATCCTCACCAAATGATGTATACATCCTAAGAATTTCAATAGGACTAAGCTACCTTTTATAAAATGACAGAAATTCCCCTTTAAAAGCGACTTGAGGAAATCAGCTGGAAGTTAAAATAATTCCTGGAGTTAGAGGGAGATTTTTAAACCCTTCTCCAGAGAAAAACAATGTCCATCCTTGTTGTTCTAAGCGAAGACGTCATGAGCGAAAAAGTCAAGGTTATGGCTGAGCATTCCTTTAGTGATCCAAAGACATTCTTAAACCGGTGAATTCAGTCAGGGTTTCGTACATCATAAACCTAGTGAACCAATCCTGTCGACTTCTGGGACGTGTTGCGCTGCAGGTAAGCGACAGAGTGGTGTGTTAACCACATTTACAGGTCTACGCGTACTGAATAAAGTTCAGAAACACATCTATTACACTTTCATTACATTATGGGCTTTATCTTTTCTTGAAAATGACTTCTAAATTTGTCATTTTGACAAAGAGAGGGGAATCATTTAGGGTTTAACTGCTTCTCCCTGTCAAAGAAAACATCAAAGTGTGAAAGGAATTATTCTCCTCTTTGTAAAATAAATAAATAAATAAAAAATACTACAGAAGATGCAGTTAAGCCAGTCATTAAATAAACCAAATAAAAACACGATTTATTTATATATAAAAAAAGTTTTGAAGTGTGAATGAATAAATTAAACTAATTGAAAAGTCTTTTCATCATCCAAAAATAAACCTGACCTGATTCTGAGTGAAATTAATTTAGTTTTACCTCATTCAGACCTCAGATAAACACTGTTAGCAAAATCTTAGGTCCGCAATATGATCCTAACCAGGATTTTGTTTTAACTGGCCCCACTCCTCTGAGGCTGATCTGACATTGTTAGAGAAGCCCGGCGGTTGGTGTGAAATCCAGGCGTGGATTATGTCCCCCTCAGAGTGTTAGCCGCAGCTAGCTGATAGTTTACAATGACTGCGAATATATCTTACTGCGTCTCACGGCGTTTAAACACGGTTTGCTCCGTCAGCTCCATCGCCAGTACCCGTTGAGTTATGAAGCGGGTTATTCCTGAAGCTTTTCACGTTAATCTCGTTTCTTATGTATATAATAAGAAATTCAGAAAAGAAAACACTCCTTTCAACGCCCCGCGAAAACCAAGCTCTGAGCAAAGATCATTACAACACAGAGACCCTCAAATAGACGGAGATTTCTGAGGAGAGGTCACTTCTTCATCGATATTTTTAAACGTTAATATTTTTAATATACATAAAACACTGTTAGCAGTCTAAAGTAATAAGACAAACATGTAACAGGATTGACACTGGTGTGATTTGTTGATTTGTTTATTAGTTTTAAATAAACAATTGGACTGACACACACATTACTCTGAGGAACCCTTTAAGCACATCTTGATGATTTAAGTAATTGAATCTACTTATTTACCGACAATTATTTGAGTAAAGTGTTATTTTACAGGATTTCTAACGGTTTCTAACGCTCTGTGGGATCTCGACTTTTTTAAAATATCTCTGGTGTCTGATTTCTTCGTGGTGAAATGCTTGAGCTGTCTCCGCCTCAGAGCGCCACCATCTGGAGGGGAGAGGTCTGGGAGGAAAGTCGAGGGCTACTTGGAGAAACATTGCTCGTCTAGACATTTATAACAACGAGAAAACCTTCATAAGAATCACTCTATTGTCACAAATACCACGACCATTAGCGCGTTAAGTGTTACATAATTTTCTCAAATTGTTAAATTCATTAGATATTTTGAGAATAAATGTATAATCGTCTTGAAATTCAGGAATAAACGGTATGTGAATATTTTATATGTATATATATATTTATTAGGGTGGGTTTATGGGTGTTTTTTCCTGACACTGAAACAAAGAATAACTTGCAGTTTATGCCTTATCAGCCCATCATGGTCCATAATATAATTTGAATCAGACTCTGGTGCAGTGAAGGGTGCATTTGTGTTTCTGTGTGTGCAGATAAGGGGGTTTTTAATCTTCCTGGAGGAATGTGGTTGAGGAAATATGTACTCTACACTGGCTCTGTGGTTAGAACGCACAAATACGTGTACATTGATCAGATGATCATTCATAACCATTGTGTTATCATGTAATTCTGATGTATATAGATTCTTATTTACTGAAATTCATTCCTTGTTGGAAACAGCTTATCCAATTCAGGGTCGCGGTGGGTCCGGAGCCTACCCTGGAGGTGATTCTTTTCAGAAATACTGAATGATATTCAGGGGCGGCACAGTGGTGCAGCAGGTTAGTGTCACAGTCACACAGCTCCAGGGACCTGCAGGTTGTGGGTTCGATTCCCGCTCCGGGTGACTGTCTATGAGGAGTGTGGTGTGTTCTCCCTGTGTCCGCGTGGGTTTCCTCCGGGTGCTCCGCAGTCCAAAAACACACGTTGGTAGGTGGATTGGTGACTCAAAAGTGTCCGTGAGTGTGTGTGTTGCCCTGTGAAGGACTGGTGCCCCCTCCAGGGTGTATTCTTGCTGCAGTATTTAACCAATAAACAGATTACAAACATAAAATATTCTCTGTGTCTTATAACAATAGTGGAAGGCTTTCTACTACATAGGTCCATAGATAAATATAACCGGTATGTGGGACAATCTATTGGAACACACCTAAATCAGGCAGAGCCAGGTTTCTTTTCCAGTAATGATACTGAAATTGTCCATGTGTCAACCTGAGCTCCAGATCTGAGTTTCAGTCTGATTTGTGTTATTTAAAAAAGCTAACTTTAATGAGCTAGTAACGGAAGAAAAGATGAGCATCTAAATGCCCACTTTCATAAACAAACGTCCCCACGTTTACAAATGCCACCACACAATGTTAGTGTGTGCTATTTCAGACAGGGGACTGGTTTTGCACCCATTGTAAACATCAGCCTAAAGGCCTTCTCTTCATTACCAGTGGATCTCTCAGACTTCAGCTCAGAAAAATATACAGTGAGTCATAATCCACCCTTGTGCCACCTCAGAAGGGGGACCTGCACATGCTTGGTGTCCCTTCGTTAATTTAAAGACGTGTGAAGAAATACGGAATATATCACAGTTATAACGATACATATACATCTTTAATGAATAATTACATGATGCTGAATTTGTAGCAATTCAACAGATTACAGTTAACTCCAATTTGCACCAATTCTTTTTTTTTTGAGTGACAGTATTTAACAAAACTAAAGAAAAACTGGCAAAATGAGGGAAATGGCAGTAAGACATTACAGTTTTATCGACATTAACACATTCACTCTCACCCCTCCCTATGTTAGTTCTATCTATACATTAAGTAGACACTTTCTTATTACATTTTACATGTGAACAAAACACATCATTGAATGTACAGATGATAGTAATTTATCTCTAGTTAATACATGATATAATGCCCCTCTTATGAAAAGGATTATTGCATCTCTTATCTGTATGATTCTTGCCTGCACAGTTACGTAATCTGTTTGGTCAAAGCATGAAAGCTCCTCTATTTTCGCCAGCATCATGGCTTTATGGAGATCTAAACCAGAGTGAACAGAAAAGGCAGATAAATAATTCAATTCTAAGGTAGTTGTCCGTGTTTAAACAAAATATAGTTTTATTCAGTATTTGCATTAGCTCCTACATTAGTGTTCAAAACCTTTGTAAAGTCTTACGTTCAGTAGTTTGGATCATAAATCTCAGGAATCTAATACAAAGTAAAATCACAAAATACAAGACACATTATTCCATAAAAGTACTTTTAAAAATATTGGTCACTGTTATTGTGGAAGCTATTACAAAGAAATTGGTCGACGTAACTTTACAAAACGTTTTTGTGCTAAATGGAGTACAGGAGGTCCTGGGGTTACGATGTTTTCGTGGTTACGACACATCTCCCATTTACTGTATAAAGTCTTGTTTCGACTTAAGTGGTTTTTGCGTCGTAAACGTCGTAACGTGAACTTCGCATTTGGTGTACGCGGCGGAAGAATACACGGTTACGCGGCTCGGGACCGAGGAGGATAGGTGTTAGGATAGGATAAGTGCTTACAGTATGTTATTTACGTACAGTATGTACGTATGTTCCGACTTACACCAAAAATCAGTTTACGACGCGACGTAGGAACGGTTCAACGTCGTAAATCGAGGACCCCCTGTACTTGGTTTTGTGTTTTAACAAACTGAGACAGACAGACATTGCACAGTTACTAACATGAACTGTAATTACTTGATATAGACATGTATTTTGCCCCAGAAAATAGTTCTTAATGAATCTTTTGTTATTTTGAATGTCATTTTAAACAGCATTATTACATTTATAATCCTTATCCTAAGTGCTCATGAGGTTTCAAAGAAAACGTATTAAATACTGTTAAAGATCAATTGTTATATTTCATACTGTAAGACAAGGTGTTTGAAAAGGATAATAAGCTACCGTCCCAAAATACAAAACATACAAAATACACCTATTTTAAAACAAAACTTACTCGAAAATGTGAAATTCCTAAAGGTCAAAGAGGATCGGATCATCCAAATGGAAAAAGGTAACACACACATTCCTCTCTCCTTGGCATACAAACATTTCCAAACACTCAGAACTCACATACATAAAAAACACGTATTGTTACACGGTGCCGGAGCACAGACTGGCACACAACCAATGTATGAGTGACATACAGTGAAACACAGAGTGGTGCTATACAGTGGCACAATACTTTAATGTTGTGTGTTAAAAGAATCCCGACGCTTAAGATACATCACAAACTTGTTTCCCTATCCAGGTCCCTGTCCTTGACTTCCTCGTGTTTCTCAGGTCTCCTGGTGTCTTCCTCTGGAGAACTGGAGTGTGTCATAGGGAGAGGAGCAAAGAGGCAAAAAGCCTTCAGAAACCCCAGCATCAAAGAAAGTCACCATGCAAAGACGCTCCGTGAAAACCTTAAAGATTGACTTACCCCACAAACTGTACACATTCGTTTGTAATAGAACATTGTAATTTGGCTTTTTACGAACGATAAATTCCATCAAAATGTGAAACAGACTGTCATTAGGTTTCAGCACTGACCCCTGTGTTAACACTGATGTTGTGTCTCTGTCAACTTTACAGCAGTTATATCCAAACCACAGCGTTTTATTTTATATCCGATAAGACTATGGGGTAAGTTAACCTTTAAGAGTAAATGAATACAGAATATGAGTGACGACTCATGCTTTACCCTGGACCTATAAAATTCATGCACCTTCCCTTCCATGCTTTGCATTTAAAATTCTCAACACACACACACACACACACACAGACACTTAAATTACGATCAGCAGCAGTGGGTGGAGAAAAATGAAAATGTAGCCCAGTGTCACATTTCAAAGCAGGTTTACTTTGTTTTCTCATTCAAATATAACTGGGGTTAAAGGGCCCATATCTTGGGAAACTACATTTTCCTCACTTTTTTTTTAAACCTGTTATTTCTCCAATCCATAAAGCCCATATGAGGACAATGAGCTTGTTTAAAACAGCATGTTTAAGGTGGCCTTGTAGCCTAAAGAAATTTAGAGCTGCCAGTTCACACTGAGCATAGCAAAGGTGTTTGAGCCTAGACAGCTTTTTGAGAAAGGCCCAATACAGGAAAGCTAATAAGTTACGATATATCAGTATATCATATATCATATTTTAAGGGACATATGGAGGATGGAAAACATGCAGAAAGGAAACATGACAATATTCGTCCAGCTAAAGCCACACGTTTGCTTTTTGAAGTGGACAAATGTAGGATATGGGCCGTTTAAACGAAAATTGTGGTGATTTTACACTGGTGTGGAATGGTGAAAACACTAACAAAATTATTTCAGAATAGAAAGACAACAAAAAGTGCAACAAAAAGTCATTGTGACCAGGAATAAAAGGGCAAAGAATTGTTTGGGGCAAGCCTTACCTTTGGAAAGTCAGCTGCTGAGAGGTTAGGAAAGGGAGCTAATGGGTAACATGGGATGAGAGAATTCAGTCAAGATATGACAGATATTTAGGGAAGCTCTGTTTATTAAGTTTGAGCGAGGGGATGTGTAAGGAAGCTCGTAGGAATTTCAGGGGAATAAAGCTCCAGTTTAGCTCTCACACACACATAAGCAGCACAGAAACTGAAAATGAAACACTTGAATTTGTTTGAATGGAAAATGTGGTTCAAAATTAGCATAAAGCTATGCACAGAACAAAGGCTGTCATTTCAGAATCTGACTCATACATTCCAGTAGTGAGACTATAGTGAGGTCAAGGCAGAGGTGATGAGGCTGTGATGTGAATATTAATAAAAACAAAGCACTGCTATGTGCCAGCTTGTATTTGGAACTTAGGCTAGCTTACACGTTAGCGCACTGACTAAATCCAGCTGTTTACTACTACATGCTGTTGCAAAATAATGATGAAGAACCAAATGAATTCTGAATTCAAACCTTTTTGTGCTTTGATCTTTTTTGCCATTGTCTGTACTGAGGTTTTTCCAGGTGTTTCCAAAAGAAGTCTTGGTCATTTCATCCGAAATGTTCACAGTTGAGGGGTCATCCCTTAAAGCAGCATAGACAAACAGAGTGTATTGATTAAAAGGCTTCTCCACCGTTTTACCAAGGATTCACACATTCTCACAATCATGAGAAACACAGGTGATAAAGAATAAATCAGCAGCTATGTTTGGGAGCTAAGCTGGTCAGAGAAACCTGGGGAATCTTTTAGAAAGGGCACCTTTTGTTAAAGGCTAAGCACCACTTAATGGACCTCCATGAATATTTCACATTATTTTAGTTACTGACGGATATAAGTATGAATTAAAATGAAAATAGCAGCTTAATTTGCTTTAAAACTGACAATTTTATTAAATTGACGGAAAAACCCGAGCTCGTTACGGAAATTCTTGAATGCAACCGTGACGTCACTGGTGGACAACAGCTGAACAACGCCGCGGTAAAACACCGTTATGACTGACTGTTATGACAGTATCTAGCTAAATAACCAACATTATTCATGACAATAGCCTAGCAATAAGCTAAACTCAAATGTAGAGGTACCGTTATTCTTGTAAATGTGATCGAAGTCGAACTCGAATTCATCCGACACTATAAACCTCCGCAATGCAGCTACGTAGCCGAGTATAATCTGAGCCACCGAGTTTAGCGAGTCAAGCTAACGTTAACTAACACCAACTAAAACAGGCGAAGTGAGTGTCCTTACCCTGTTTACCTCCATGTTACAGAGGCTCTTGAACACCTTTCGTTGGTGTCCTTACATGCCCATATTGTTGGAAAAGCGCCAGTGAAATGAGCTACAGATAACGGAGTGAGTGGATGGTCCTTTCCAAAGTGGACAAATTTAGTCCAGTTTCTGGATATTTTGGGATCTTTGGGCCATTTGTTCACAGATGTCCCACTGTACATTGAATGATTGCAGCCAAAAACAACACACCTTTTCGTCATTTTGCATTAAGTACAACTTCTAAAGTTGTTGTCCACCATCTACGTCACAGGCAAGACGCCTATTAGAGTTTCTGAACACCGTTGGGGGGGGAGGGGGGGGAGAGACCAGTGGTCTTTTAAACCTTATTCCTTGAATTAGTAAGAAATAACATGTTTTCTGACTATCAATAAACACAAGTTAGGAACTCAAATTCCACTGTGTTTATTTGTTTGACACATATAGCTGGTGCTTAGCCTTTAATGACAGCTTTAGCCACAATCCAGTGCCAAAAGTTTAACCCGTTGTCCCTAGATGTGTATTCTCATTGCAAGATCACATTTGGCTCCACAAAGACAAGGCATCAGGTGAGACTATAGGTTTATTGCATAGACAGTTAAATTAACTACCAGTAAAATTAGAATCCAGGCTCAAAACAGGATTCAAGATTAAAAGCTGAATGGCCAAAATACTGAACATGTTCTGAAGTAATCTTTTTCACCTACTTGTAATGTCCTTCGAGTGGGACCTGCACAATTCCTTCGTCCTCCACCATTACACTCTGATTTTCCTAAGACACAACAGACATAAATATTAACATAGTGAAGCTAATCTTTTAATATGATGTTTGCTTACATAATTATGGACCTCACTTGTCTTACACAAACCGTTTTTGCCCACAATGACAAGTTAAGTTTGTTTTGCTAACGTTTAAAAATGAACATATTTGTAAGATATAGCAGATTAACTGAAGCTATCTTGTACATATTCATAACTTTTTCTCATTCCTTGCTTTTTTTGCCTATTTTAAGAAATTATTCTTTCTTATTCATTCATTCATTCATTCATTATCTGTAACCCTTATCCAGTTCAGGGTCGTAGTGGGTCCAGAGCCTACCTGGAATCATTGGGCACAAGGCGGTAATACACCCTGGAGGGGGCACCAGTCCTTCACAGGGCAACACACACACACATTCACTCACTCACACCTACGGACATTTTTGAGTCGCCAATCCACCTACCAACGTGTGTTTTTGGACTGTGGGAGGAAACCG
>NC_089815.1:26285112-26290112 GCF_029633855.1 Hoplias malabaricus | reverse complement strand
TTCTCTCTCTCTCTCTCTCTCTTTCTCTCTCTCTCTCTCTCTCTCTCTCTCTGGGAGTTGCACAAGATAAGTGTTCAGTCTATACTGGAGTGCTGTGTACTGGACTGTACTGTCTTTAATAAGACTAATTATACACTGCACAAAAGAGGACTGTCTGATTAAATGATATCTCACAAGGTATGAATATGACCAATTAGTAAGTGGATTGAAATTTTGCCCGCAGCCCTGTCCTCACCTTGACATCCAGGCCTAGCCAATCAACTTCAGAGCTGGTGATGTTCTTCTCTTGCCAGTAACTCAAAGTAGAATTGCTGGGATCTTTTGGCTCTGTGCACACACACCTAACAGAAACAACACACAGTTTAGAGGAGATCGCAGTCACAAATAAAAGACGTGTAGATGTGGTGATGATGACACCGACGTGTCCCCTTTTTTCATGTGTGTGAGTGTGTGTGTACTCACGAGTACTGTGTGAGCTTGTTGAGGTCATTGTGCATGTTGAAAGCGTAGGTCTCTCCCAAATGCACAAGCTTCTCCAGAGCCTCGTAGATGAAGATGATACAGATAAGTGCTGCAAAGGCTTCCTCTGTGAACCGTGTGATATAACACACCAGTGAACTGGCGTCCGTGGCAACCAACAGCAGACAGAAGAAAGCTGTCCACAGCCCAATACACACACGCAAGGAGAGGTAAGACAGGCCATAGTCCCTGAAGAAACAAACAAACTGGCCTGTAAGCACTCAGAAATGCTAAACTACTGCCATATACCTTCAGATATTCTCAGTGTTCACTCTTTATTATCAACAGTCATCTCAGTTCCATTCTGAATGTGAGCACATGCTTGTTAAGAAACTGCATCTACCAAGAAAGCCAGCATCTTCTTTTATACAGTAATACAAAACATGGTAGCGCACAGAAAGGTCCAATTCCAGATGAGATTGTCTTGTTAAGAACAGGAATAACAATTGTGAAACGTACTTGCAAAATTTGAAGAGGATCTTCTCAAAGACCAATACAGGCCCTGTGCTGCCCAAGATAGTAAGCGGCTGTCCAGCAAATAGAGAGTATGCAATCCCAGTCATAGAGGCACCAAACAGAGACTCTATGGCACTCTAAGAAAAGTCAGAGACAGAGATCATGTGCTGCATTTCTGCACTTTTTACTTTATGCCTCTATCTGTATGCTCTATATATGAGTTATAATTAGAAAGCATGTTCTCACTATGCGACCCTCTGTGGCTTCTCCCAGTAGTCCTCCAAAAGTGATGACGGGAGACATGCAGGCGCAGTACAGGAAGAGGAATGATGCCAGACACTGTAGACTGATGGCGTCTGTGTAGTCAGACAGGTAGTGTGGAGCCTTGCGCTTTATATCCAGGAAGAAGCCTCCAAAAAACCTGGAAAATATCACACCAAAAGAACACTTCCACCTCAACAATTCTTCTGAAAAAATGATTTCTCTTTTAAAAGGCTGTAATTGTGTGGAATACAACTGATAAATGAAGGATGGTCTGTGATTTTGCATCGTACTGAATGTTTCATCTACATCCCAATCTGTTTGAATGGATTCTAAAAGAGTGAAACAGATGAGAGTCATCCATTGTACGCAGCCCGACTGAGAGGAAAATATTTATAGAGGTGTCGGATGAATACAAACGCAGGGTTGAGTGAGACACTCAGTGTAAGGGGGCTGTCTGCCCTCTGTTAGACTGACTAGATTTAGTACAGGGAAGAGAATACAAACAAAAGAGCTGACGAAGGAGACAAGAAAAACAGAGAACCTCTCAGACAGTGCCTCACTTTCCCAAAGACGGACACACAATAACCACACAAGCACACAGACTCACTTTCCTGTGCGCTGTAATTCAGGTCCCCCATGGCCTCCGTGTTCTTCTTCTTCTCCTAGATCAGTCACTCCATTAGGTAAGGGAGGAATTTTCCTTTTCTCCTACAGAATTACATCATTCAAGCAATTTCATTAACCTTAATCACCACTCACCACTTTCAAAACAATACACCCTCATCGTTCAATACATGATAATCAGATTAGTTTCTATCAGGAGTGACTCGTGGTGTTGAAAAGCATTCAGGTGTATCATTCATACAAGAGCCATTTTGAAAGTCTATAGAAAGACTATGAAAAGAAGAGTAGTAACCCAGCTTTAAAGGAACACTCCTGGGGCTCTAGTGTAGTTCATTTTGACAGCACTGTACTGCAATCAGTGTGGAGGGGGTGGATTCTTACGCTCCTCCACAAGGTACATAGTGCAGTTTCTTCAGTGCTTACCCCACAGTAGTGTCAACAGAAGCTCTATTCTCCATGTTACAGGTCAGTGAAGCATCACAATGGTTTTGAAGCTGTCATTTTTAGGTTAAAATGTTATGTTCTTTTAAGAAGGCAGAAGTTGCATGAAAGGATGTTTTAAGAAAGTACCTGAGAGGGCACATTCTTGGGCGGTTCTATTCTGATCGTGGGGTCCCATTCTCCTGGGGGCAGCACTGTTACTTGGTCCAAAAACTCATCAATACCAGCGACCAGGTCACTGCGGTCCTTTGCCTTATACGCAACATCATGAAACACCTAGAAGAGGAGATAAACAGACAGGCAATTAGAAAACGTAAAAATGCTTACAGAGAAAAACACACATGGATAAATACAATACGGTACCAAACCCAGACCATCCTTTCTTTGGTCTAATTTCAAGTCAAAAAGACCCTTAAGCAGACAGTTTTGGTGGTCTGCATCATTTTTAAGTGTCAATTCCATGTACACCATTATTCAGTTATTTACCCTTTAAGAGTTCGGTTTTGGGCGGCACGGTGGAGCAGCAGGTACGTGTCGCAGTCACACAGCTCCAGGGACCTGGTGGTTGTGGGTTCGATTCCCGCTCCGGGTGACTGTCTGTGAGGAGTGTGGTGTGTTCTCCCAGTGTCCGCGTGGGTTTCCTCCGGGTGACTGTCTGTGAGGAGTGTGGTGTGTTCTCCCAGTGTCTGCGTGGGTTTCCTCCGGGTGACTGTCTGTGAGGAGTGTGGTGTGTTCTCCCTGTGTCTGCGTGGGTTTCCTCCGGGTGCTTCTATTTTCCTCCCACAGTCCAAAAACACACGTTGGTAGGTGGATTGGCAACTCAAAAGTGTCCGTAGGTGTGAGTGTGTGAGTGTGTGTTGCCCTGTGAAAGACTGGCGCCCCCTCCAGGGTGTATTCCCGCCTTGCGCCCAATGATTCCAGGTAGGCTCTGGACCCACCCCGACCCTGAATTGGATAAGGGTTACAGATAATGAATGAATGAATGAGTTCGGTTTTCCAGGCAAGTTTATATAAGTATCTTATACAGCAGCGGTCCCCAACCACTGGGTCGTGACCCGTTACCGGGCCATGGGCCATTAGGTACTGGGCCACACAGAACGTTTGAATTTTTATTATTTTTTAATTGATTATCAGTCTAAATGTTGATGTTTTATTTTGAAAAGTGACTTCTGTGTGGAATAACCCACGGACGGCGAGAGAATGGATCCGCGACCCATTTGTAAACAAACCTGGTGAATGGAGCCTGTCCGTGCTAGAAGAGGATCAACTGCTGCACATTGCAAATGACGGTGGCCTTAAAAGTATGTTTCAAACAACATCTGTGCCAGTGTTCTGGGTTAAAATCAAGGCAGAATAACCCTGAGATCACCCAAAAAGCATTGAAAGTCCTGCCTCCATTTCCAACCACCTGTCTTTGTGAAGCAGGATTTTCTGCAGTGACCGCAACCAAAACGAAACTACGGAACAGACTGGACGTACGGAACACACTTCGGGTGTCACTGTCTCTCATTACCCCGAGATGGGACCGGCTCGTTGCAGAGAAACAAGCTCAGGGCTCTCACTAATTGACATTATTATTATTATTCTTATTTGATTGACATGTTCAAATGACCAGTATTGTCACTTGAATCGAGGTTAGTTTTTTATTATAATTATTTCTTATTAGAAAGGATTTTCGTTCTAAGATAAGTATTGGAGTAAGTGTGGGAATAAGTAAGTGTGGGAAGGAGAAGACACTGACCTCATCCGTCATTAGTGTGGCAATGGATCGACCAATCTCGTGATACTGTGGCCCTTTGCCCAAAGGCCCCAGCAGTATAAAAAGAAACCTGGAAAATAAACACATTATGATTTTTTGGTTGAAGGTTTGATGCTGTTTTTCAGTAACTTTTACAGAAGAACCTTTCTGAAATGTATCTTAATAAAACAATTCAAATAAACTATTCAAACACGAGGGCCCTAAATGTGGAGAGATATTTCACACTGTACTCAACCTGTTCTCAATCGCCAAATTCCCTTTATTCAGATCCAACTGTGTGAGTTCTGAATGTGCCTTTTTTAAGGCACGGTCTTCCTGGCTCTCACCTTGTGGTAATGGGTACTTCAGCCAGGCCATTGAGGAGCACAGCAGGGGAGAGACGCACAAAGGCCACCACTGGCTTCTCCAGGAACTCCAGTTCACCAACCAGGATGTTTGAGGCCTCCGCCCCTGGTGGGATCTTCTTCATGAAATGAAGATCTATCTGCAGATTTCAAAACAAGGTGGAATTAAATCACTAACACTGCAATAGACCTGGAATACCTGCTAAAGGTCTTTGCTTGCCCTGAGAACACATTTGTTATTCAAACACTTCAATTAGCTTCATGTAAGTCGTATATTAATTTCAGTGCATGTGAATGAAATGAAATGTTATCAGCAAATTTAAGTGGATGTCAGATTGAGCTTTACCTTACTAAAGTCCACTGCACTATTCTCTCGGCTGCCATCACTTCGGGCCTCTGTGCAGGAGGGCTGTGACTGAGGAGAAACCATTTGACCTGAGGAAAGCAGAGACCATGCCTTGAGCTCACTACTAAGCATTTGAAAACCAGGAGTTACAGCTCCCCTGAAAACTACTTCACAGAAATACCAAGGGAATTGTGTATATTCTGATAGCAACAATTCAGGATAAACAGTGTGATGAACACAGACTACA
>NC_089815.1:26267612-26280112 GCF_029633855.1 Hoplias malabaricus | reverse complement strand
ACTGACTAAATTTAGAAATTTGACCTTACTGGTCAATACGAATGTATTAATCACTATCTCTTATTCAATCTCAGACAGCCACTCTGCCCTTAGATCCTCCAGCAGTCCAACATTGTTGAGTCTGTCTGAAGGATTCAGGTTGACAAGGTGTGTCTGTGGGGGGTGTATGTGGATGTAATACAAACTGACGACCGCCTCAGGCACACACACTGAGAAACCGTCTCCTTACATACTGGCCTTAACACCATGGTGTGTGTGTAAGTGTGTGCATGTCCATAGACTAAAGTAAATGGTATTTCTGACTTCTCCACTGGAGCAGTGCAAACTTTAAGGGGTCAAGCCACACATGTGAGAGATGGAAAATTGTATGCAATACATTTTTTCAAATAGCATTCTAAGCCCTGAACCTCAGTGGACGATATGATAACATAAAATATATCGAACAACTATACGTTTCATTAAAAAGAGATGATATTAAAACCTGTTTAAAATGACTTTTTAGAGAATGCAAAATCTGGATAAAGTCATTGTTCTCTTTGTTTTCATTTGTAATGTGGCACAATTGGAGCATTGTGTGTGTTGACATTGTCCACCTCAGGAAAATTAATTGTCATGTGTCACGTACTTTAAATGTAAAGCTAATGTACTTGTGCATGTGTTTGTTCCAGTGGTTCAACTCAGTACATTAAACATTAAAGTATTTGTTTTAAGGGCTCACCAACACACATTCACTTCTATCTTCAAATATACAAACCTAAGGTGCCTGTAGTTACCTGCATTACCTTTCCTTGACCTCAGGGGCGGCGGTGTCATGTGTTTCTGAGTGACTGTGTGTGTTTGAGCTCGTACGTGACCCTGTGTTCAGGTTGCACAAACGAGTCGCCTGTAATTACATCACCTCAACGCGGCAGATTCAGTAGCATGCGGCTAACGTGTCAAATGGGCATCCCGTTATAGCCTCTGATATATCAAGAATACACCAAGAGGGATAAGCACTTCATAAGAATACAAAAAATGAGAGGCCTCATAGACTATAAATAATTCAAGTACTGTAAGATCTTATGAAGACAAACAAGAACAAGCTTTTGGAAATGGTGGAATTATGTAAAGACATGTTGGTCCGGCTGTGTGTGTGGTAAATGAGCCAAGATTAGATTCTTCTCAAAATGGAATTCTTCCTCAGGACTCAGCGTTGCTGACGTCAGCAGTTGTACAAGTTTCTTATACTTTCCCGACGTCTTTTGTGTTCCTATGTTTATTTTAATCTCTGTCAAAACATAACAGCAGTGTACTGGATGAACTGAATATGCACTATGACAGAATGAGTGGTGAGCAATTCATATTTTCTTATTTTAGTGAATTTATATATAAGAATGTTCATTCATTCTCTGTAACCCTTATCCAGTTCAGGGTCGCGGTGGGTCCAGAGCCTACCTGGAATCCAATCATTGGGCGCAAGGTGGGAATGCACCCTGGAGGGGGCGCCAGTCCTTCACAGGGCAATACAGACACACACACACATTCACACCTACAGACACTTTTGAGTTGCCGATCCACCTACCTACGTGTGTTTTTGAACTGTGGGAGGAAACCGGAGCACCCGGAGGAAACCCATGCAGACACAGGGAGAACACACCACACTCCTCACAGACAGTCACCCGGAGGAAACCCACGCAGACACAGGGAGAACACACCACAATCCTCAGAGACAGTCACCCAGAGGAAACCCACGAAGACACAGGGAGAACACACCACAATCCTCACAGACAGTCACCCGGAGGAAACCCACACAGACACAGAGAGAACACACCACACTCCTCACAGACAGTCACCCGGAGGAAACCCACGCAGACACAGGGAGAACACACCACACTCCTCACAGACAGTCACCCGGAGCGGGACTCGATCCCACAACCTCCAAGCCCCTGGAGCTGTGTGACTGCGACACTACCTGCTGCGCCACCATGCTGCCCCTGTATAAGGATGTATTTCAGAATAAAATATCATTTTCTTTACCTTCCAACTCCTCCTTTTCAAAGTTGGTGTTGAGCATGGAGCGAGTGCCTCCTCTGTCCAATACCGCCTCCTCATCGTTCCTCTGCACAAAATCATACACATCGATTAAATATTAAAAGTAAACTACACAAACAGACAGAAAAACTATAAACACAGAGCAGAGACAGAAACAGACACAATACACAATTATACTTTAATGTGAGTCACATACAAATCAACTAATGGAAGTAGCTTGTAACTCACTCACATTTAGGATCTGCACAAGTGCTCAGCATCAAAGACACAGTGTGAATTGTTTAAACCTAAACTCTCAATTCATTACGTTTATACCAACATCACCACAAAACACTAATATTTGGACATAACACAAAGCCTAGCCTACTTCTGCAAACAAAAGAGTTAGATGGTGTACACCTCAACTGCAACTAGATCCTCCTTTCTGCCAGAGACGAACCTGTCTGAAACCTCTTTCAGGCACTGTCTGAAATATAAAGTCCTATTGTGTTATTGTGCAAACAATGGTCCATTTGATGCTTTGTGAAACAAGTACCTGGTCAGATTACAATCAGAATAATCAGCTTTAAAAAGTTATCTTCCTTCTTCCTACTTCCTACAACTAACCTACGTCATGCCATTTCGAAGCGATATATCAAATGATTGTGAACTTTATTGTGAAGATTGTATTATCTTCTGAATGTAGCCTTTTTATTTGTCTGTAATACTGAATGAGAGGAATATTACATTACGTATGTCATTCTTATTTCCAACAACACAAAACTGCAGAAATATGTCTGTCAACTTCGTCATGGTCAGTGACAGAGAATCACTATTCCATACTTTCATTCATTATTTGTAAGCGCTTATCCAATTCAGGGTCGCGGTGGGTCCAGAGTCTACCTGGAATCATTGGACGCAAGGCGGGAATACACCCTGGAGGGGGCGCCAGTCCTTCACAGGGCAACACAGACACATTCACTCACACCTACGGACACTTTTGAGTCGCCAATCCACCTACCAACCTGTGTTTTTGGACTGTGGGAGGAAACCAGAGCACCCGGAGGAAACCCACGCAGACACAGAGAGAACACACCACACTCCTCACAGACAGTCACCCGGAGGAAACCCACGCAGACACAGAGAGAACACACCACACTCCTCACAGACAGTCACCCGGAGGAAACCCACGCAGACACAGAGAGAACACACCACACTCCTCACAGACAGTCACCCGGAGGAAACCCATGCAGACACAGGGAGAACACCACACTCCTCACAGACAGTCACCCGGAGGAAACCCATGCAGACACAGGGAGAACACCACACTCCTCACAGACAGTCACCCGGAGCGGGAAACGAACCCACAGCCTCCAGGTCCCTGGAGCTGTGTGACTGTGACACTACCTGCTGCGCCGCTGCGCCACCGAGCTGCCCACTATTCCATACTGAGTTTTGGAATTAGGCATCACAGGGACTTGTATGATAAGGACACCCCCCGACACCATCAGAACCACCACATACACACACTCAGACACACACAAACACACAAGAAAATGGTCTTCTGTCCTCCATTTCCTTTTAATAAAAAGGCCCTTTAAAGTATGTTTGTTTTTTATTTTTGTACACCATTTAAAAACAGCTGCTTACATTATGTGAAGATTTAATGACAAACAGGTCTACAGAATTTTCGAAAAGCAATGTTCCTTCTCAAATAAAGTTGCCATTTTGAAGATATGAGGTTTCTTATGACGGTGATGACATACAAGCCTAGATTTGATAGCCCTTAAGTTTTACATATAATGTATGTAAACTATCTATCACGATAAACACGATATATCACATTTCAAACACACACACACACACACACTCACACACACACATGGCCTTAATCTCGCGTTATGTGCTGCTGTCTTTTTTTTCTGGCTAGATAATCTGAAAAGTCATCTGCAGTGTGACAGTGCAACCGTGAGAGACGAGCCCACTCAGTGATCCCTGACTTTCCCCTCCTGGAGCTGAGAGGAGACATCCCAAAATAAGCATCAGCCTCCATGAGGCTAACGTTTCCAGACGGTCTCTATGGCAACAAGTGTGGCCTATTGCAAGTTGTCCCTAGAACACAAATGACATTGTTCCTTACAAGGAACTGCATTCCAGTCTGACAGCTACTGTTACTTCTGCATCACACCGTCTAAACCATTAAGATAAGGATTAGCGAGGTGTGAGTTAACAAAGAAACAAAGACAGACAAAGCAGGAAAGCCTTGAATGCAGTTTTCTGATTGCTGTTGATCACGAAACATCGATGGTCCACATTTTGAACAGCTTTATGTCTAGGTCACATTAATAATGTGGTTTCAGTGTCTGAAATGCACCGCTGGCACATGTCCAGTTTTTGGACAAACATCAATACACCGCAACTAATTATACTCTCACTACCAGGCATAAATAGTACAGCCAATGATGCTAAGAAATGTCACATATTTCTACATCTGCAAGTTCAAACACTGCATCTGCCCCTCAACAAAAATTAATTAAATGTTCTTCCAAAAACATGGATCACTGCCTCTTTCCCAGTAAGCACCAATTCACTGGCCCGTGGCGAGTTTGCCCTGAACAGGCTTTGAACAGTTCTTTTAGATGAGATGTTTAGATGCTATAATCTGAATCCTATAATCCAAAGAGGGATTAAGGTCCAATGGCATGAAACATCTCATTTATACATTGTGTTTCATTCAGGCCTTTCTCTTCTCTCAGGAAGAGAGTTAAGTGGATGATAAAAAGACTAGGATATTTGAATCTGAATATATTTTCATGATAATGATAAGACAATCAGACAATGATGAGAGGATAATGGTTTGATGTACAGGGGTTAGACAATGAACCTGAAACACCTGTCATTGTAGTGTGGGAGGTGTCATGGCTAAATTGGAGCAGCCTGGTGGCCAATCTTCATTAACTGCACACTGCACCATTAAGACCATGTGCATCCAATGGTTCAAACATTGTGTCCTGAAGGCGGTGCCGTGTATCAGGACGACAATGCACCAATACACACAGCAAGACTGGTGAAAGATTGGTTTGATGAACATGAAAGTGAAGTTGAACATCTCCCATGGCCTGCACAGTCACCAGATCTAAATATTATTGAGCCACTTTGGGGTGTTTTGGAGGAGCGAGTCAGGAAACGTTTTCCTCCACCAGCATCACGTAGAGACCTGGCCACTATCCTGCAAGAAGAATGGCTTCAAATCCCTCTGACCACTGTGCAGGACTTGTGTATGTCATTCCCAAGACGAACTGACGCTGTATCGGCCGCAAAAGGAGGCCCTACACCGTACTAATAAACTATTATGGTCTAAAACCAGGTGTTTCACTTTCATTGTCCAACCCCTGTATATCCTATGAATAATGGGTTGCTGGGATGCATATATGAGGCCATTAAGGACATGAATTAGAGGGTACCTTGATTATCTCCTATATGTAAAGGCAAATGCTTCAAGAACTGTTTACCTGGTGATCTAACAAGTGCTTTCATGGTTTTATTTTATCCAGATCCATTTAAGGGTCACTTTGAAATATGTTTTTTACATGACTCTGTGCAACATTTCTCACAAGAGATTCAGTTGGTTTAAAAGCAGCTTTTCAGAAGTCCCTCCTCCGGTCTGTCCCTGGTCTGTTTGTAAAATTGCTACGAAAATAGACCAAGCTCATAACCAGAGCGTCACTGTAATAATATTTGTGCTCCATTTCGGGAGCTTCCCTCAGCACTTGTAGCTGGAAATGAAATTCACTGACAAACAGATTAAAACGGGGCATTCTCGGGTAGTGTGTCAAGTGTGTGAATCCACATGTGTGTGTGTGTGTGATTGAGGCGGAGGGTTGCTTGAGCTGTCATGTCTGTGTCACAGCCGTAAACGAGAATCCTGGATTGCCATGGAAACTCAGCCCCTGAGACCCCTGGGAAATTCTTTCTAGTCTGTGTGTGACATCATCAAACGGAGACCTAATCTTTTATTCCATCTCGCTGGCAGAGGAGAGTTGAAGGACATGGTTAAAGCTGTAGGGGGCTAAACCGCACACCTGCTCTAATACATAAACAATACGGAAATAAAATGCTGAGCTGGTTTTACTGTTAAGAATAGTGACACCTGTTCATAATCAGTGCATTAATAACCCTATAATTATCTCCCCAGGTCACATTCAGTCATGGACACAGTTACATATGCCCTTGCTTAATCAGAGGTTAGAATATTATTAAGCAGCTTCCTGCCTGCAGCTGTAGTGTGACATTATATGTGAAAAGACAAGCCCTGTCATCTCAGCTGTCCCTCTCTTATATGTGTACATGTATTTTCAGGAACATACATCATTTAAAGTGCCCTCTTTCCACATCTTTTCCATTCCTTATTTCTGTGTTTCTATTTTTACACGCCTGGAGAATCACATTTCGAAATGTAATGAGGACCGGTTCATGAACCTACGAAATGTCATAAATGGACCTCAAGGGAAACATGTAATACAATGTAATACAATAAAAGTCCCTGTTTCCTTGGTATAACCCCATTTTTAAGTTCTCTTTTCCCATAACCATCTTTCTCCCATTCTTCCTTCATTCCTTCTGTTCTACAGTCTTCTCCTTGTCCTTCCCAGGCTGCACTGCACAATGTCATGTGACCAGGACCCCGTAGGGTCGAATTATGATGGAGGGCTCACACAAGCGAGCGCACATTCATCGGCCTGCACGCACACACACACACACACACACGGACTCATTACCCTTGAAGGCTCATACACTCAGGGTCGTTGCTGCATATGGTGGGGGGGGGGTGTATACTAGTTTCCTTGCCACAGATCCTTCTTGCAGGTTTAATATTTGCATTAATGTCAGTGTAACTTCAGCAAAAAGTAAAACCACTGGCCAGTAGTGGGTCATTTTACAGACTGTATACAACACACAGGACCAGTGTGTGTATCCATGCTGAAACAGCTATGCTTTTCATTGCTCACTTCTAACATTTAATATGCACGTGACCTTGTCCTGCTCTTATTTCTGCATAAAAATACACCCATCTTAAAGCCCTATTTACCGAGATCTCTTTCTCTGTCTCCCTTACATACACACTGCATATAAACATCAATCTTGAAGGGGCTTAAAAGGAACAATCCTTATTTAATCTGTCACTGTCGTGTTTTTAATCCATTTTAGAGGCCCATTTGTAGGGAAAGTAAAGAAATTGCTGTATAATCCTTCTCTTTTACGCTTTAAGTGGCCTGATCAAAGCAGTCCCTGAAGGGAATGATGATGGTCAAACTTATTTTTAGTGATAGGATGGTTTTCTCAGAATAGTTCAGTGGTCCTCTTATAGATCATCAAGAATTCAAAGGAAGAGCCTATGTACAGAGGGAGCACTTGTGTTTAACAATCATTGCATTGTGTCATCGCTTTTATCACAGTCCTCAGAATCTGAAGAACCAGCTACAACGTGTACAGCAATACTTAATGAAAAAGGACATAAAAACATAATAAAATTCATCAATTCCTGGGGGTCCTACACCACTGTAGAGAAAAACTGACTAGCCTTTCCTCCAACTTCCCACTGCTGAGCTGTTTATTCTCATCTCTACCCTTGTTTTTTTCTGCAAAAGTGAATTAAACAATCAATCAACTATCAATGGGAAATCCTGAAGTGAGATGAGCTGATACTAGAATACTAGGCATATACAATATATACTTATTAAATCTAATGTATACAGCTAAATAAAACCCAAGTACTTATTTACACACACTGAACCTTTGGTGTGTCGTAATGTGTGTTTAATTAACTTTCCTCCTGAATGTGAACAGACCTCACTAGACATTAGCCTGAAGAATGAGGGACCCTAGTGGCGTTCCCCATTCCTCAACAAGACTTACAGCCTAACATTCATTGTAGTGTAGGTGTCTCTGAAAAAGTGCAGCATTACATTCTTTCAAATTCCTATGTGTATCTAAGGAGACCTCAGCCAGTGAATCACATCGGAAAACAAGAAGAGAGCAAGGAGTAAAAACAGTATAAACAGTACTTACTAAATTAATAATAATAATACTTTAATAATAAGACAAGCACTGGCACCTCCTGGACAAATTCACAAACAAGTCCAGTTTAGCTTCATGTGGTTAAAACCCACGTCATCTCCAGCATCCCAGAAAATCTTTCCTTAAATAACAGCAGCTCAATGGCTTAAATGTAATTGACAGTACTGTATATTCGTTTTCATTGCCTACACTTGTGTGCCGGTAGCTGTAGACTACACAACGCCACTCTCGGGCCTGTCATTTGTTTGGCATACAGTTTGGTTTTGAACACTTGCAGATACAACCTCTGAATGAGTTCACATTCAGAACTAAGTAAGCACTGATTACAGAAGCTTAGTGCAAACAGCAATCGGCAAAATACAGTCCGGCAGCCAGAGATTTATGCAACGTTATGACATCATCAAAACAAACCTCAACCAGGATCTGGGACAGTAATGGACGACAAACTGCTCCAAAACAAAACACGTCTCAAAAACAAGATAAGAGCAAGGTCTACGTGGAAATTTACATTACTACTGTCGTATCAAATCCTCATTACTTCATTTTGTACACAAACCCGTAATCACCAGCTGTCTATTATGGTCTGTGAGCAGTTTATTTCACAGGAACTATTGGAAATAAAATTTAATTTACAGTGTGTATTGAAATGAGTTTTTTCGGTAGTCTGACAATGCTGTTATTTTGTTATGAATGTGAAAACACGCTTTGTAAATCACATTTATTGATGGTTGAGAGATGTTAGCAGACGTTTACATAGTGTCACTCTGAAAAGGCAATCGATTCTGTAACAAGACCAACAGTTATCTGCCACACTCATACAGGCAACACCAGTTCCTACTCATTTTCTCTACTAGGCAACATAGATTGTTCCACAGTTTTCCAGGGCAACACACGCCTTGTGACCTATTTTTCCACACAGCAGAATTCTCAGCAGATTTACTGCATGTGAAACAGTAGCGTGTACGAGGGAGATCATTTCCATATGTGAAGAATAGCTTGTGTTTAGGACCGAACGCCAATTCTGGAATATAGGATGCGATCAGGAAGACCTCATTTACACAGCACGTGACAGAGCGCAGCTCGGGTCAAAGTCCACAATCTCATGTTCTGTTTTCCCATCATACATCTGTCCAGGAGCTTCTCGTGTGCGCCAGTGTGTGAGAATGCTTGTGTGTGTGTGTAAACGTGTGACTGTTTTGTGCTTATGAACCGCGTGAGCATGCAGTAGCTTCAGCCAAGAGAAGCAAGGGGAGATTATCAGGGATGGAGGGGGTGGAATCCACGCCGTGCGATTGGCAGAGGGCTGTGGGTCTGATCCCTACAGATGGTCATGGTTACCATGGCGATGGCAGGATCAGCATCAGTATCCTTGCAGAGAGCTGATGGTAGTATGTTCCGCCGGTGTTTTCATTCCAATGACATATTGACAATACATTTATAAACGCATATTTAACGTCATGTTACACAGTAGCAGTAACAGTAAGAGCATCTCCTCCTCCTTTGACCTTGTAAGATCAGCGAAGTCTTCTCACAACGCTCATAGCTCATTACAGTATCCAGCTTATTCTCTCTGTTCATCTCCCTCTACACACTCCCAACCTCCCCCTACACACAAAACCTCAGGGCTGTGATCTGCTCTCTTTTGTCCTCCCGTAAAGTAGGATCAGTGTGAAATGCTCTATTTTCCTCAGCCTCTGAGGGCTCAAAATGAGCACCTCGTCTGTCAGTCACCTCTCCGCCTTCTCTCACCCCAGCACAGAGCAAGACAGAGAGAGAGAAAGAGAAGGAAGAAAGAGAGGGCAGGAGGAGAGAAGCAGAGAGTGACACAGTAAAGAACAGAGAGCGATGTGGAAGGGAGGAGAGCGATGTGAAAGAGCTGGAGGCAGAAACAAACAGTGGGAGAGGGAGGGAAGGAAGAGAAGATAAAATGATGCTCTTTGTTCCGTTTCCTTAGCTGTTGCAAACAATACAACCTGTGCTAAAGCTTGAATTGATATACAGAGCCTGAGAGAGTATACCATAACATAATTAGTTGAGAATCTAATGTCCATTGACAAAACAGAAAACACCCAAGGACACAACAGCTAGCTCTAACTGGCTGTAGAAAGCTCTGCTGAAGTCTCAATCCTACCTGGCAGTTAAAGCTGCTGTGATCAGAGACTCGGCACTGCATGCTGTTTCCTTGAAGAGGAGGTGGATGAGGCTTCGGAGCTCCAGGCAGAGCTCTGCACTCCTCAGAGGACCTGAGCCTTAAATCAAGGCAAAGCTTTCACCGTGGCGATCCAGTCTGACTGAGCGCACCAGCCACGCAGCCTGTGTGTTTTTGATACTCCACAGTCCACCAATTGGAGGAGAGATTACAGCGTCGACATCACTGGCTGCGTGGACTGCTGTCTAAGCTCATGCTCTGTGTGTGTGTGTGTGTGAGAGAGCTCTGTCAGTGTATGTACACACCATAAAGCACTGTGTATATTTGTGTGAGAAGAGTCTCTAGCCTGATCCGTGTCTGAACTGACTCTGTGCTCCCTCCTCTCTCTGTCCTAGCTAAAGCCTTCCAATGTCTCAGCATCCTCATTAAAGAGAATGATGCATTCTGGGAGATGTAGTACTAGACCTGTGCCAGTAAGACTGACCTGTTATTTGGGTAGCTTAGTGGAAAACAAGCACAGTGCTTGGCCTAATGCCTTATTCTCCCAAGCTATTGTGCAGTTTGTATTGTCGTTGTAGTCTGACGAATACGAGCTGAGACATGTCTTTACTCATGCTTTTTTCTCCCGGGAGCCTGTGTTGTATATTCTGATATCATGGACTGAAGATGTCCTAAAATGTCCACAGTAACTAGGCATTTTCAACAGATATCTGCCTCGGTGTTTGTAGTTTAAACCCTTTTACCTTTCAACATTCAGAAGCTGTTAGCAAGGTCCTATCTGCTTCAAAAAGTGATGTCTAAGTCTAAGAGAGAGAACAAGACAAGAGAGCAAAGCCTCCCCACAGGTCTCAGATCAGCACGAACACAAGAGCAGCTTCCCTCCCCCTATGTGTCCATCTGTTCAAACTGGCCCTAGTCCAGCTCTACCACTGACCAACATCACAACCTCTTCATCATATCACACTCACAAGTAGGGCCTGAGCGTTTTCTCTTTAGTCAGTGACGTCAGGATAAATGTCTAGGTGCTAACGATTCTGATTACAAGTGATTTATGTACACTCTCATGTACATAACCAATCACTCTTTCGGACTCAATCAAGAACCTAAGGCATATCTCTTTCTCCCTTAAATGTTTAACTACAATATATTACACAGGTTTCATTTGTTTACACATCAATTAAGATCCACATTATGCTCTCGCTGTCTCCTCTTCTCCGTCCCTCTGTCTGGTACATCTTGTTCTTAGAAGAAGCACTCAGACACAGATTTATGATTACAGCAGGAGACGAGTTTACATTATCTGTCTCCTCTAGTATCCGTGCAAAAACCATTGACCTCTTAGAAATGACACGACTCAAGCGCAGTCACGGCACATGAATGTGATTCTCTGGACTCAATCAGACAAACCAGGGCTTTCCCTCATGCACGCTCACATTTACTTTTACATTCATAATGTTTAGCAGACGTGCTTATCCAGAGCGACTTACAAAAGTGACACTCAGCATGCACCATGCAGGACATGGATGTGGTCAGTAGTAAGACTCACCCCTTCACTGCTCACAGGGCTCTGAACCTGCACAAGACAGAGACAGCAAACACAGTGGAAATAAGCACCTCTGAAATTAATTGTTTTTGTTTGTGTGACAAGCAAATTAGGAATCAAATAATCTACCATTTTGTTTAAGAGTCTGTTCAGAAATCTGGTGGCACGGTGGTGCAGCAGGTAGTGTCGCAGTCACACAGCTCTAGGGACTTGGAGATTGTGGGTTTGATTCCCGCTCCGGGTGACTGTCTGTGAGGAGTGTGGTGTGTTCTCCCTGTAGCTGCGTGGGTTTCCTCCGGGTGACTGTCTGTGAGGAGTGTGGTGTGTTCTCTCTGTGTCTGCGTGGGTTTCCTCCGGGTGATTGTCTGTGAGGAGTGTGGTGTGTTCTCCTTGTGTCTGCATGGGTTTCCTCCGGGTGATTGTCTGTGAGGAGTGTGGTGTGTTCTCCCTGTGTCTGCGTGGGTTTCCTCCGGGTGACTGTCTGTGAGGAGTGTGGTGTGTTCTCCCTGTGTCTGCGTGGGTTTACTCCAGGTGACTGTCTGTGAGGAGTGTGATGTGTTCTCCCTGTGTCTGCGTGGGTTTCCTCCGGGTGACTGTCTGTGAGAAGTGTGTTGTGTTTTTCCCTGTGTCTGCGTGGGTTTCCCTCTGGTGACTGTCTGTGAGGAGTGTGGTGTGTTCTCTCAGTGTCTGCGTGGGTTTCCTCCGGGTGACTGTCTGTGA
>NC_089815.1:26250112-26262612 GCF_029633855.1 Hoplias malabaricus | reverse complement strand
GCAGGTATGATTTTGGTGGTAGGTTATTCTCAGTGCTGTAGTGACTCTGGGGTGATGGGGTCAGTGTCACTTCTGAACTGAGGGACTGTACACTAACATAAAATATCCAACAGCTTCTGGACCCTATGGGCAGCAACCTGTGACCATTGATGAAGGGCTAGAAGAGGACTAACACAAGCTGTGTGACAACAGGTGTGTTACTGATCTGACTTTCCATCTAAAGGTGGTCCCACAATCTAAGTGTGTCTAAGAGAGTGGACAGTGTTCAAAACCTCCAGCAGCAACTGCTGTTTCTGATCCAGGTGTACCAGCAGAACTCACACACTAACACACAACCATCCCGTCAGGGTCCGTGCAGCACTAAAAATGATCCACCACCCAAATCATACCTGGCATCAATCATACAGGATGCAGAGCAACAGGTGGAATAAGGCTGTAATTGCAGAATTGCTAGAGGCTGTGTACAATGGACACAGTCATTTCTTTAGGTTCACCATTGCTAGGTCTCTATTTTACTGCAGGCTTCTGTAGTTTTGAGGATGGGCTTTCATCCTGTTCTTTGAAGATGCAAATTAAATAAGAGCTGCTGGCTCCATCCTGTGGTCTCTATTGGGATTTGCACCTCTAATGCCCAAGACAATTAAATGGGAGGAATATGACTAAGAGTTTGTGGACACCTGCTGATACATTTGCTCTGAAATCAAGGGCTGTTGATCTCCCCTTGGTTTAATAAACATTTCTAGTTATCTGGAAACCTTTAAACTAAATACTGGAACGTTAACGTGAGCACTGGACTGCATTCTAACACATAAGCATTAGTCAGACATATACTGATGTTGATTTTTCATTCTGGATCACAAAGACCAGTGCAAGCCGTCCTTCCAAGTGTTCACATCACTTCAGGGAACATGTTTCCTCACATTAAAGGCACGTTTAGACTCAGTAAACCCTGGTAAATATAAATAACCTTCAGCAATTTGTACTACAGATTTTAATGAACAAACATTCATCCACATTTACATGTAGCTACTTTGTCTAAGCGACCCATTACCTGTCAGCGCTGCTGAATTCTATTCTAGTAGCTCATCCATATTTAAACAGCTTGGCAAAATTATTCTCAAAGCCTGCACTGCTCTTTAAACATCTGTAATCATAAATGTTTTAAAATTACAGCCTGGTGAATTTGCCTCATCCACCCATCCCAGAGCAAACCCAACTGACTCCAACAAAGCACAGGGACGCAGAATGAAATTCACACTTCAAAAACTGGGAAAATGCAAAGCATACGCTTTAAAATCGGGTCCAGTCTTCTCTGGAATTAAAGGAATGGATGTTGCTTATGATGCTGTTTCGATTTAATGTGTTTAAAAGGCAGTGGATTTAAATCTAGGCCTGTTTTACAGGTTAAGTGGTTCGTAAAAAAGATGAGTGGAGTAATCGGCTAGTGTATGGTACGGTGGAGCAGCAGGTTAGTGTCGCGGTCACACAGCTCCAGGGACCTGGAAGTTGTGGGTTCAAGTCCCGCTCCAGGTGACTGTCTGTGAGGAGTGTGGTGTGTTCTCCCTGTGTCTGCGTGGGTTTCCTCTGGGTGACTGTCTGTGAGGAGTGTGGTGTGTTCTCCCTGTGTCTGCGTGGGTTTCCTCTGGGTGACTGTCTGTGAGGAGTGTGGTGTGTTCTCCCTGTGTCTGCGTGGGTTTCCTCCAGGTGACTGTCTGTGAGGAGTGTGGTGTGTTCTCCCTGTGTCTGCGTGGGTTTCCTCCAGGTGACTGTCAGCGAGGAGTTTGGTGTGTTCTCCCAGTGTCTGCATGGGTTTCCTCCGGGTGACTATCAGTGAGGAGTGTGGTGTGTTCTCCCCGTGTCTGCGTGGGTTTCCTCCGGGTGACTATCAGTGAGGAGTGTGGTGTGTTCTCCCCGTGTCTGCGTGGGTTTCCTCGGGGTGACTGTCTGTGAGGAGTGTGGTGTGTTCTCCCCGTGTCTGCGTGGGTTTCCTCCGGGTGACTATCAGTGAGGAGTGTGGTGTGTTCTCCCCGTGTCTGCGTGGGTTTCCTCCGGGTGACTATCAGTGAGGAGTTTGGTGTGTTCTCCCCGTGTCTGCGTGGGTTTCCTCCAGGTGAATGTCTGTGAGGAGTGTGGTGTGTTCTCCCTGTGTCTGCGTGGGTATCCTCCGGATGCTCCGGTTTCCTCCCACAGTCCAAAAACAAACGTTGGTAGGTGGATTGGCGACTCAAAAGTGTCCGTAGGTGTGAGTGTGTGAGTGAATGTGTGTGTGTCTGTGTTGCCCTGTGAAGGACTGGCGCCCCCTCCAGGGTGTATTCCCGCATTGCACCCAATGATTCCAGGTAGGCTCTGGACCCTCTGTGACTCTGAACTGGATAAGGGTTACAGATTATGATAATGATGATAATCGGCTAGTGGAACACAGGTAGAAATCACTAATACATGTAAATATACATAATCTAAGTTTGGTTTTATATATGTTTATTTCTTAAAAAGACAAAACAGACACTGAATATGAACACAGATGCACACAAAGATATTACTGGAAGACAACCGTATCTAACATAGCGGCGAGGCACTGCACAATATTAGAGGTCATCAAGACGTCAACATGCTCTTCCAAATGCCTTTTGGGATCCTGCAGACGAAGACAGACATTTAGAGTATGGACTTATATACTCTACTTATATAGATACTTGAAAGTGTTGCATAGGTTAGACATTCACACATTTTCCAGCATGTGGTCTCTAATGATACTGAGATAAAGAAGCATCCCTTACCTGTTTTCCAACATTCTTAATGGCCAGCTGTTCGGGAGTCATTTTGTCTTCTTCTTCTACAGCCTAAGAGAGGATCAGACATGCATTGAAACAACCATAAGTGGTTTAAAAATCAAAGAAACGTCAACGCCTGTTCCCTCATTTTACCGACCTTGTTGTAGTTCTTGGCCAGCTCAAGCATCTCCTTTACAATGGTCTCGTTGAGCTTGCAGTGTTCACTATAGTCCTGCAGGGTCAGACCCTCCATCCAACTCTTCTTGTGAAGGTTCAACAGCATCTGTCGAATGCATAAAACTAAATTTTACCAAACAAACAGTCTCCACTACAATAATGACCAGTAAACAACATGCTATTTATCATTTGAACCTGTTAAAGGAGAAACAAACCTTCTGTTCAAGCTCATTCTTCCTGTAGTTGATGGTAATGGAGTAGTAATGTCGGTTGAGCCCATGAATCAAAGCCTAAATGTAACATACACAATATTAGCAACAATCCTGACTTACACACGAAATTAACTGTAATGAAAGCCAATTGAAATGAAAGGGTGAGTATGCGCGTGCTCTCACCTGAATTGAAGGTTTGTTGAGGTGTCCCAAGTTAGAGGTGGTCTGCCGTGGCTCGTGTCCTAAAACCATCATGTTAGCATTGATCAGCCTGAAGGCATCGATCACGACCTTAAACAAAAATAATGACAGTAAATATATTAAAACCCCCAAACAGTTTTTAATTGAATATAGGGTTTAAATAAATGTTTATTTACAATTGACATAGCATCACAATACTTCTGTAAATGGTGTTTGTAATTAACATGGTCAAAGTGTCTTTGCAAACTTGTCCAACAGGTATCGGTCTCTTATAACTGTATAACGTAGTCCATAAATGTAGGTAGATACATCCATAAATGTAGCAAATTGTTCATCTCTGGAGAAAGAGACTGAAAGTGAGAGGCTATGGTTAGGGACCAAGGCTAATGGTCTGTGCTGTCACATCAGGTATGCAATAACAGCGTAACGGGGCATGCACTCTCTCCTTCTCACTCTCTGACACGCACACACAGGTAATTGCTTAGGTCAGGCTTGGTACATGAACACAAAGTACAACTACAAAGATATCTATTCACAAACTGACCCTGTACGTCCATGTTTAGCCAAAAAGAGAAAAACTATCTCTGACAGCTGAGCCCACATACAACTCTTATACACAGCCCCAGGTCAAGAATGAGGAGAACTGAACAACAGAAAGAAAAACTGAAGATGGAGCAAAGAGACATTTAAACATTTTCCTTAGATATAAGTTTACACCAAAACCTCTCCTCAACAGCTACAAATATCTAATTTTCTTAGTTCCTGTACGTCCTTTTCACATTTCCCCATTTCAATTCAACAGCCTCACGAGCACCGCACAGATTAAAGTGTTCAATCCTGCAACTAAGAGAATCTGTTCACGTAAATATATCTTGAAAGCAGAAATAAAACTCTCATTCTACTGCACTTACACAACCTACACTGCGGGACAGAGTGTACTTGCTTGAACGAGAGACAGCGAATAAAGAGAAAACTCATAAAAATGAAGGAAAGTTAGTGCTGCAGGACAGAGGAAAGCAGATGAGTCACATGAAGAACAGCAAAACAGGCACATGGCATGAGAAGACAGAGGATCATGAAAAGCAGACCTCATTTACAGTGGATAGCGTGAATGAGGGGCTAGACTGCAGCATTAACAGCTTGTGTTGATAAAGGTTTGCTGTTACCTTTCCTTTGACGCTCTGAATGGGGTCAACCACCACTGCGACCGCTCTTTCAGACAGAGCCTCAAAGCTCTGCTGTGTGTTAATGTCCACGCCAGACAACCAGCAGCCAAAACCAGGGTGACTGTGGTACCAGCCTACAACCATTTCTGGTCTGCCACGAAAAAATTAAATATATTAAAACACTTAAATTAATATACAGCATTAATTGGTATTAATAGCAGCCAAGACTCAAAACAGAAAACACTTCTGTTTCCATTTATATTGTCAAATGATAATGTCAAATAATAACAATTTAAACAAAGTAGGATTTAGAAATTGGAACCATGTTGTTGCTATTCAAACCCTTACCTTCCAGTCTGTTTCAACATGTCCAACATTTTTGCCTGAAATACTGGATCCACAGCTTCTACACTCACACCCTGTCGACACAAATTTGTAACATTTTGAAATCCATATTCTACTGTTTACTTATGGTGCGTTTTCACTGCAAAGGACCGGCTCGACTTTAACTCGTCTTTAGCTTCTCACATTTCCACTAGCACAGCTCCCCCAGAAAATTGTGTTTTCACATGTTCTTTTTGGACTTAAGATGGCTTCGCACCCCAGTTCTCATAGATCAGTTTTCCTCATTGCATGTGCGCCTTCCGCTGGATATTTGTCATCGTCCATTGGCCCAAGGAGTGTTTGAACCTTTACAAAACACCTCAGGGTAATGTCACGAGCTGCCGTTGTGAGTCAGTCAGTTTGTGCTGTAGCTCTGCGTTTCACGGTGATTGACTGGTCTCTCTGGCCAATCAGCACTCTGTAGTGTTTACACGTCATGATTCGGTACGTAATCAACTTGATTGGAACCATAACCTTGCAAGGACTGAAAAAGTACCTGGTTCCAGGGATCAGGTGCCACATTTGGCCATTCGACAAGCAAAAGAGCAGAGCAGAGTCGAGTCGTGTAGGTTCCATGCAGTGGAAACGTTCCATTAGCGTTTTTGAACAGCACCAACAATGTATAAGTGCAAAAGAGTGTAAATGTTTTGGAATGACTCACTGTGCCCGACTGTGGCATGGCAAAAACATCAATTACACGCACAGTGTAGTCATCCACAAACTCGCCCAGCATCAAACCCATAACTTCCATAGGCACACCTGCACGACCATGCTTCAACATCTGCACAAAAACAGCAGTGTTAAAAAAAAGCATTACATTTTTACATCAGAATTGTCCAATTCCTTTCACACACAAGCTTTTCAATAAGTTAAAATATACACAGTGGAACCTCTACTAATGAACTTTCCAAGATACGAACCGGACATTTGAATATATTTTGCCTCCACCAACGAACCATGACTCTAGAAACAAACCCAAGCCGGCGGCTGGAAATGGCCACTGACCTCAATCGGCGAGTCTCCAAGCGCCCAGACTCGGGTGAGCTTTTAAGATTAGCAAATTGTAGCTTTAGCAATTTAGCATTAGTGTAAATAGCAGACATGGAAATTCGTGCTAAGTTAAGCCGTATCTACGCTTCGTCTCCCCACATTCACCACCTACTCTCCGTTATTCCACCCACCCCCACCTCCCGTCATACAGCCAGTGCCTGTGTTACTCCTCCAGCCAGTCGTCATGTCTTCAAGGTCGCGATGTGTAACCACTTCAAACTTTTTTTTTCTTTTTATTACTGTTACCACTGTATTTCTCTTTTATTTGTAGTAACGCTACATGTATTTTTTTACTAATTTGAGAGTGTTGTAAACATATATCAGTGCAAAAAGGGTGACTTTCGGGGTGGGGTCTGGAAGGCATTAATTGCTTTTCCATTATTTTAAATGGGGAAAATTGACTCAAGAAACGAACTTTTCCACTTACGAACCGGGTCACGGAACGGATTAAGTTCGTAGGTAGAGGTTCCACTGTAGTTTAATTAGTTCTGAGAATAATTCTGACCATACATCACTAAAACATGATCTTATTAGTGAAAAACCCAAGGATCATAGATCATGTGTACATATGTGCAAATATGATCACCTTCAGCAGGGCCAGTGATGAGATGTACACCTGTTCAGCTGTGTCCACAGCGGGGGCATCTGTAGGTGGACCCTGCATCAAACATACAACATCCCAGGTAAAAGAGATTATGATGATGAGCAAATAACTTATGTCCCTTTCAAAAGGTACCATGAGTTGGACCTCTGCTTTGCTTGGTCTATACACACACACAGACACGCCAACAAATATAGAAAAAAATTCAAATACAGTCTGCTCTGTTCCCAGGCTCAAAATGACCACAAAAATACAGTGGGAAGGAGAGTCAGCTGTGAAAGTGAAGTAAATCTATAAAAATAAATACATGTTGGCATTATATGCAGATGGGTGGCACGGTGGCGCAGCAGGTAGGTGTCGCAGTCACACAGCTCCAGGGACCTAGAGGTTGTGGGTTTGATTCCCGCTCCAGGTGACTGTCTGTGAGGAGATGGTGTGTTCTCCCCGTGTGCACGTGGGTTTCCTCCAGGTGCTCTGGTTTCCTCCCACAGTCCAAAAACACACGTTGGTAGGTGGATTGGCGACTCAAACGTGTGTGAGTGAATGTGTGAGTCTGTGTTGCCCTGTGAAGGACTGGCGCCCCCTCCAGGGTGTATTCCCGCCTTGCGCCCAATGATTCCAGGTAGGCTCTGGACCCACCGCGACCCTGAACTGGATAAGGGTTACAGATAATGAACGAATGAATTAATTAATTATATGCAGATGTTCACATAGGCTCCAGTCAACATACGCTGTTTATTAGGACATTATCCAAACCAGAATGAATTGAGGCCCAGATTCACAGAACTGCAGATTTCATTGCTGAGCTTTGTATAACTGAGCATCTGATAATCTGTGATCCTCTGCATGCCTCTATTCTCAAAGACATTTATGCAGATATTTGAAGACGTATAAAAAGCTTTTAGAAAATCAGAATGTTTCACCTTGAAAATATTGCAGAACACAGAATCAAACCTAACACCACAGTGTCTACGCTGTCCATATTCAGAATTTAAGTCTACAATGACATTACACATCTCTGCAATTAGTTTAATTTTTTTTTTTGTAACAGAACTAAATTGACTTTTGTCAGCCATTAATGCAAATAAACACATGTCCCGAATCAACTCTCAAGTACAGGTATAAAACAATAACATAACAAGGAGTAACGAGATGGGTCATAAACAACAAACAACAGAACATGACAGAGAAATATAAGCTCTCAACTGATTATTGCCAGAGCAAGATAAAAGTCAATTATATTGTTTTTACACCAAAACAAACAAAAACAAAAATCTATGCCTGAATCCAACATTAAGAATTGTATTTAAAGAGATTACCTGTCCAAGTCCTGGCATCCCACCCCCAAGCCTTAGCAGCCGGTCCATTTTGTCTCTAAACAGAAAGAACCACATGAATAGAAATATATATATATATATAATGTCATGGATGTCACTTTCAGCAGGTTCCTAAATGGACTGATAAAAAGAATTCATATTAAACACAACTTATCAAATACGATTAAGCATCTTCAGAATGTGAACAATACATTTATATTTACACACACGTTTTTTGTTGTTGTTTCTAAACAAAGAGCCGAATTAATAATACCTACTCTGCTTTAGAGGCGTATCTTACTTTTAAAAAATACCACTAATACGCATAGTACATGTCAAAACATCGTGTGATGTATCGTGTTGTGACATTTTGCCTTGCCCTAGGTGATTTTAATACGAAGCTCATTGACTGCCATTGAGAGATACATGATTCTGACAGTGTTTCTATATTTTATAAAATGTATACAACCACTTGACAGATGTATATAGTACGCTAATGCCCGTGTCCAGGTTCTGATTCAGAATAAGAAAAGAATGAAGCTCATAATCGAGTTTCAGATGCTAGAATGCTAACATGTTAGAATAAGCAGCATAATACACTATTAGCTACACAACAGAAACGCAGCCGAACCTCATTGCATTTATTTAATTCAATTCACAAAGCCTCGGCTGAATGAGGGTCTGTTTTACCCGTTAATTCTTTTAATACGAACTTAGTAAACCTAAAACTCAGCCCTGAACACACAGAGAGCTAAACGGCTAAACCAGCGGCGTTCATCCAGATACACAGATAAAAGCACAGCGCAGGGCTCTTCGATGAAAATGAATCTGTGAATTCAACCTGTGGTCTAATAAAGAGGTAATTTCTGTAGACAAAAAAACTAATTATCTACCTGTAATTCGGGAATAAATCCTGAGAGTTAGTACTTTAGCTGCTGTGACTCTACAATGAATCAGCCCAAATTACCACAATGAAGTGGACCACAGTAATGTAGCTTAGGCTTCAAAATAAAAGCTCCAACTTTACAAAATAAAAGTTTATAGCCCGGCAGGAGCAGCCCTATAATAATAATAATAATAATAATAATAATAATAATAATAATAAGAAGAAGAAGAAGAAGAAGAAGAAGAAAAAGAAGAAGATATAACAGAAAACTGCTTTATTTGAGACCCTGGATCTGTGTGACACTTTTTATTGAATAAATACAAATTTTATTAAAAAATGTTTATTGTTACTGTGTTTAAGTTTTCCAATGAAACACCATCTGTTATAGTTCAAATCTATTATTTTCTCCTACAAGACGAAATCACGCTTAAAGGATCCACCACAAGTGGGTGCTGTTTTGTTTCGCTTCAACGACATTTTTTTTTTTTTTACGTTAGACGGTGTACGTTAGACGGTCTCGACGCAGTTTGAATTTAAAGCAAATTTAACAGCGAGAGAAGGCCCTTTGTTTTGTTTAAAAACGTGTATTCTCTAAAGATTCCCTAATGGAAAGCATCTGGTAGCTTCCTAATGGGAATTTACGTTCACCATTACATTATATATTTTCCAGTAAGATATGTCTTTTGCTTATATCACTGATGCTGCAAAACCGTTATATCCAAATTCAGACCCCTTATTAAACCATTAGGATTCTTTGCGATATCACCCCACACAGAAAACACATAACAAAACCACAGGTTATTTTTGTTTTTCAGTTTATTTGTGTATTTTTGGAAATAGTATTTTTTTGGAATAGTGTTATGTAAAATTTATAAAGTTGGTGGGGTTTAAACATTGTTCTTTCGTACATTAATGTAGAAGATGAACCAGTAGGTGGAGATAGGTGCTCCAAGAGCAACTGAAAACCCTAATCCAGAACATTCATTTGAGCTGTGTCTGAATTAATGGTATTTTAAGCCTTTTATTCTGTACATAAATAAAACACCAATACATTCCTATATGAATTATTGTAAAAAGATTGGATCTTAATCACTTCGGTTTGGTACAAGTCAGAAACAGAGATAAAGGGTGTTCTAACCTATAACAGACCAATGTTAAGCTCTTTTCCAGTTCCTTTCTTTTCCAAGGAAAACGGTGCGTATTATTTTTGTGCAACAACCAGTGTCTCACTCCATCTTCAAAGGATGTGAGGTTACAACAAACAGCCCACAGATCAGCTCAAAGGGTGTTCTAAAGAGTGTTTTTATTGCTGTTAATGCCCCTGTCCTGGTCATTATCCCTGTAGGATTTCAGAGCCTCTCAAGGGTCAGGTGTGACCCAGGGCAAAGTTGACCTCCTGCCCCAGTAAAAAAAAGGAAGCGTGTTTTCTAAACCCTCCAAGGCCCCAGAGTGTGTTTCCTCTTCACACACTCTTGTGCTGATTGCAAACAAACCAAATTAAATGAAGCATTTTAGCAGATTTTTACTGGTTTGTTTCATAGAAGGACACAGCAGATGTAAAAGAAAACGAACAAAATGTTAAACGAACAAAGATTAAGAAAATGAATTATGTTAATTTTCAATTAAAATCCATTCAGAATTATGAATTATCCAAGCTTTACAGTATGTGGGTTGATAAGTTCTGAGTAGCATACACCTCTCTAAGACATCTTAGATGTATTTGATGGAGCTCTTCCGCTCAAACAATGTAGATCCACTGCTCCACATTCCAGTGCTGGGGAGGATTTATGACCCTCTGTCTGACACTTGGCATTGGATATGGTTAACATAAAGCTTGTTTGTGGCTGTTCCAGAGCATTCCTTTCTACGGGCAATGCTTTTCTATTGATATTATACAAAGTGTGAACATAATTAAACATCTTTTCCATAAATTGGTGCACTGTAAGTTATTCAGTCTGGTTAAAATGTACTGGATCTTATCCTTGTCCAATTGAAAAAGCTTAATTAGGAATAAATCGATATATACTTTGTATCCATTGGCGTGAAGTGGGATATTAAACAGTTGTAGTACGTATGATGAGACTTCAAAGAGAATAAAAACTGAGAGAGTGACCTGCTGAGGTGAACTGGACTAATCCCTGACTAAGTCATTAGAACTGATCAATATTTGCAGCATTGATGCGTGTATCAGGTCAAGAATCTGCATTAATCCTTCTAAAAAAAAATCATTGGTGCCTTTGCAAGAAGAAGAAATGAAGAAATGAAGAGCTCACTTCATACGGGGCACTGACTGCTAGTTACTTGAGTCTATTGTATATATTTTTGTTCGGTTACTGTTACTGAGCAAGGAGGAAAAAGAAGCACTAATAAGGAAAAAGAGTGCTTCTTGAAGGGCCGAGTAAATCTGCCTCTCATGTGAAACCGGATCGCCTTCCTCCACTGCAGGAAGTGGTGGAGTGGGAGGTGTAGGATGACTTCCTGTGGAAATGGATCTCTCAGCAAACTGAGTCAGATACTGAGACCTCGCTGCCTTTAGGGTGAATAGCAATTGCAAACGAAACCATTAGAAAGTACCTGCTGCAAATAAGGGTAGTAACTGTGTGTCTAATACGGGATCTGCTGCTTCTCTGTTGAACTCTAGAACTTTCTGTGCACTGGTCACACATTTGTCTGCAGAAGTTTGACTGTTAAAAGTGTTCTGAACAGGGAACATCAATAAGGAATCATCCAGCTAATTTTATCGCACAGTGTTGATCTATTTACTACGAATATAATATAGGAAAAATAAATATATTGTGGTGAGTTTGAGATACAGCCACACTGCCTACACACCTTAATTGAGGGCACTAATGCAGAAAGGTGTAAATGAATAAGGGAGTGTTTGGACGTGCTGTCCTTGTGACAGCATCCCTTCTGCTTCACGGTGAGCCCCAAACAACCAAACATCACACACACACACACAACTAGAACATCAACTACAATAACTAATAACGAATAATCCACACAAGCACTCCCAAAGTAAATAGAGGGGGTCTGGAGCCTGCTTGGGGCTCCCCATGAGTCTCCCAGCCTCACCCAGTGTCTGGAACCCACTACAGTGATATTTTGAAATGTTAAATGTTATGTTAAACTCTATTCCTGGTCTATGATTAAACTTAGATGTAATAATTTGCCTTCATTTAACAAACAAAGATCTATAAATATACAGTTAGTCTCTGCCTCTGTCTCCATCCACTCTTCTGCTGCTGCAACAGAAAGTGTTCCTTAGGTCCTGACTGTCTGAACCTTCTTTTTTACTTTTGGAGCATTATAGTTTCAAAGCAGAAATTTTCAGCCGTGGTGCTGACCGATTATTTCACTCATTCATTCATTATCTGTAAGCGCTTATCCAGTTCAGGGTCGCGGTGGGTCCAGAGCCTACCTGGAATCATTGGGCGCAAGGTGGGAATACAGGACGACACACACACAGTCACACAGCTACGGACACTTTTTGAGTCACCAATCCACCTACCAACGTGTGTTTTTGGAATGTGGGAGGAAACCCACACAGACACAGGGAGAACACACCACACTCCTCACAGACAGTCACCCGGAGGAAACCCACGCAGACACAGGGAGAACACACTACACTCCTCACAAACAGTGACCCGGAGGAAACTCTCGCAGACACAGGGAGAACACACCACACTACTCACAGACAGTCACCCGGAGGAAACCCACGCAGACACAGGGAGAA